>NC_053390.1:166495868-166703056 GCF_905171765.1 Bufo bufo | reverse complement strand
GGCAATGCCGCTATTATCAGCATAACCATCCCACTTCTGTGTCTACTGAAACGCTCGCTACTCCCAATAAAGGCGGACACTTTGCATGTGGAAGAGGTGAAAATGGGGGAAGACAGTACACAGGGTGATAGCCAGACCACCCTTAGGTTATCTTCTCAGTGCGAATTGGATGATGAGGAGGAGCAGGAGACAGTTGCCTCCGCTACAGAGGGTAGTACCCACAGCAGGTTTATATGGAATAAACTTGCTGTGGGTACTACCCTCTGTTCAGCATGGATGGGCCGAAGAGGAGGAAGAGGATGAGGAGATTGAGAGTCATCCTCCTGATGAGGACACCAAAGTCTTGTCTGTTAGGACTCTGGCACGCATGGCTGACTTTATGTTATGCTGCCTTTCCCGTGACCATCGCGTTATTCGGATTTTGGCCAACACCAATTACTGGTTGTTCACCCTTCTCTTCCCCCGCAACAAAGAGAACCTCTCATCTCTCATTTCTGTGGGGGAGAGGACTAGCAAAATGATGCAATACTAGAAGATTCTTGTGGAAAAATTGCTCCAAAAATTTCCATCTGACAACGCTGGCAGCAGAGCAGTGGCGTCGCCAGGGGGGGGCCAGAGGGGGCCACGGCCCCCCTACATCATGCTGTGCCCCCCCCATGTGCCCCCCAACTAAAATGCCCCCCCCCCCAAGTGAAGTGAGCCGCCAGCGTCTTCACACAGAGTCCGGCTGCAGAGCAGAGTGAGGAGGGGGCGGGGCATGCACGGCAGTTCCCGATAGGCTCCGCCCACCTTCCAGGCAGGAAAGGCAGTGAGTGCAGAGCCAGCCTAGTAGCCGGAGCAAGAAAGAAGATGCAGAACTGAAGTCCAGACTCCAGGCAGAGAGTGATTCAAGCGACCCAGAGTGAATGACAGTCCCTGAGTGCAGAGTCCCACCCTGTGTAATTAGGTGAGAGGAGGGGAGAGGGGGTCATTATATTAATAACAAAGAGGGGGACATTATATTAATAATAAATAGGGGGCCAATACATTAGTATTAATGTAATGTCCCCCTCTTTATTATTAATATAATGGCCCCCTCTTTATTATTAATGTAATGACCCCCTCTTTATTATTAATATAATGGCCCCCTCTTTATTATTAATATAATGGCCCCCTCTTTATTATTAATGTAATGACCCCCTCCTTATTATTAATATAATGGCCCCCTCTTTATTATTAATATAATGGCCCCCTCTTTATTATTAATATAATGGCCCCCTCTTTATTATTAATATAATGGCCCCCTCTTTAATAACAAAGAGGGGGACATTATATTAATAATAATGCGGGGACATTATATTAATAATAAAGCGGGACATTATATTAATAACAAAGAGGGGGACATTATAATATACAGGGGAAATAATATTATGAGGAATGGGGGACTATCTGTCTGGCTCTAGCACTGTATTGGGGGGCAGCAGGATGAGTTGTTGAGACACCAGGAAGGAGAGGATGATAGTAAAGTGAGGAACCTAAAAAAATTTCTGTGAAACTCTGCAGAGACGAGAAGCGGCTGAAAGAAAGTATCATGGCGGTCTTATCTCTGAATGAAGACGTCGAGGAGAGTCTACATCACAGGAGACGTCACTGGATGTAACAGGTATGGGGCGGTATTATACTGTAATAATAATGTCCATGCACATATCTGTTTCACAGTAGGGTTGGGGGAGGAGATTGAGAATTTGGCCCACCCTGCCGTATTCGGCCCCAGACTTCAGGTCACACTGTGTGTGTTCTGAATTCTGGGGGCTTACACCCATCTACTACATTATCTGTACTCAGAGTTATCACTGTGTTATCTGTGGTGTTACATAGGACTGCAGGTGATCTACTACAGTATCTGTTAAAACGGGCGTGCCTGGGGTAGGGGGGGGGGGCGCAATTTTTGGCTTGCCCCGGGTGCTGGCAACCCACGCTACGCCACTAGGGGAGGGAGAGGCGTGTCCTTTCCCCTTCCTCTGATAGGCTGCAGGCACTAGGCTGGCAGCCTATCAGAGGCCGGCGCAGGCGGCGCGATGACGTCATCGCGCCGCCTGAGTCTTACAGCGCGGGACACAGAAAGAGTCTGCATCGCATCGCTGACACTGAGGTAAGTATAAGTGGGGTTTTTTTTGTTTGTTTTTTTACAATAGTGTTACTGGCACATTATGGGGGCTTATTACAATGGGGGGACTTAATACTGGCACATGATGGGGGGGACTTAAAACTGGCACATGATGATGGGGGGGACTTAATACTGGCACATGATGATGGGGGGGACTTAATACTGGCACATGATGATGGGGGGACATAATACTGGCACATGATGATGGGGGGGACTTAATACTGGCACATGATGATGGGGGGGACTTAATACTGGCACATGATGATGGGGACTTAATACTGGCACATGATGATGGGGGGACTTAATATTGGCACATGATGATGGGGGGGACTTAATACTGGCACATGATGATGGGGGGGACTTAATACTGGCACATGATGGGGGGGACTTAATACTGGCACATGATGGGGGGGACTTAATACTGGCACATGATGGGGGGACTTAATACTGGCACATGATGATGGGGGGACTTAATACTGGCACATGATGGGGGGCTTAATACTGGCACATGATGGGGGGCTTAATACTGGCACATGATGGGGGGCTTAATACTGGCACGATGGGGGGCTTAATACTGGCACATGATGGGGGGGCTAAATACTGGAACATGGGGGGCTTTATACTGGCACATGATGGGGGGGCTTAATACTGGCACGTAATGGGGGGCTTATTACTGGCACGTAATGGGGGGCTTATTACTGGCACGTAATGGGGGGGGCTTATTACTAGCACATAATGGGGGGCTTATTACTGGCACATTGGGGGGCTTATTACTGGCACGTGATGGGGGGCATATTACTGGCACGTGTTGGGGGGCTTATTACTGGCACGTGATGGGGGCTCTTGGTACTGGCACGTGATGGGGGCTTATTACTGGCACATTGGGGGGCTCTTGTTACTGGCAGTGGCACGTTATTGAGGGCACTTATTACTGGCACATTATTGGTGGGCACTATAGCGGCATCTACTGAGGGTGTTTTATATGGGGGGCTCTGTACAGTAGCATTTTATACTGGGACACATTATGGTGGGTACTATGGAGAAGGGGAGACAGGAGTACTATGGAGTCATCTACGGGGGGGCACTAAGAAGGGGTATTTTATACTTGCAAATTATGGGGGACACTGAGGGCATCTACTGGGGCACGATATATGGGGCATTTTATACTGGTACATTATGGGGGCACTAGCAGGAAGGGGGGAGAGGAGCACAATGGAGGCATTTACTGGGGCACTATATAGTTTTTTTTTATACTGGCACATTATGGGGGACATTAGCTCAACTGGGGGCATAAGGGGGTATGTTTTGCACATTATAAGGAGAATTATTTCTACTGGGGGGCATTATGGTGGCATTATGGTGGGTTTTATTACTCCCCCATGGTATGACCCCCTAGTAGCAGCACCATCCTCTCTCTGCTCTACTATCCCTCTGCCCCTTCTCCAAATCCTTATTATGAAATCTTTCTCATTAGGATAAAACACAACATCAGCTCCACCGAGCCCCCGGCCAAAGTGTTGAAGTGGTGTCCGAGATCCCCAAGGGCCAAGCCAAGTAACTGTAAGTGTTCATGTGAAATATGTTTATTTTATATATGTACACTCCTGTGGATGACACTGTTATGGAGGGGGAAATGGGGATGACACTGTCATGGGGTGGATCTGTGGATGACACATATAGCATAAGATGCTATATACGGTACTTGGCATCCACAGATCCCCCCCCATAGCAGTGTCATCCACAGATCCCCCTCTCTATAAAAGTGTCATCCACAGACAGCTGGACTTTTCTTCCCTGTTGCGGTTTTAGGTATTGGGTAACGTATTGCAGCATTTCTAAGCGTACTTGTGTAAATGTATCGTTGTTATAGCTGCCCCCCCTACATTTGTCCTGGCCCCCAGTGTGCCCCCCCAAAATTTGAAAGCTAGAGACGCAACTGCAGCAGAGTACGTAGTTCCTTGGGCAACCGAGGAGGGGAGACGAGTGGAACACCCAGCAGTTCCAACAGAGGCAAGGCAACACATTCTAAGGCCTGGTACAGTTTCATGACACCCCGCCAGCAACCTCACCCTGATGCACGGCCTAGTGTCACAAGGAGAGAAAAGTTTTGGAAGATGGTGAAGGAGTACATAGCAGACCGTGTCAACGTCCTCAAAGATCCCTCTGTGCCTTACAACTATTGGGTGTCCAAGCTGGACACGTGGCACGAACTGGCGCTCTACGCCTTGGAGGTGCTTGCCTGCCCTGCTGCCAGCGCTTTGTCAGAGTGGATATTTAGTGCTGCTGGGGGCAAAATAACTGAGAAGCGCATCCGACTGTCAACTGAAAATGCTGACATGTTGACTCTTTTTAAAATGAACAAGGCCCCTGACTTTTCTACTCCACCAGAGGAAAGTGTCTGAACATGAAGGCACTTTAAATGTGGCTTTTATAGTGTATTGAATACACTGTATTCCCATGCACCCCTTCCACCACAAAAAAGGGTATATGGTTCAAGCTTCATTTTCTTGTCTTCTTCCTCCTTCTGCTCCATCATATCAACATGCTTATTAGGCTGCCCTCGCTCCTAATGTTTTATAGGGTCAGCTCAGCAGCAGGCCCTCAACCATAATTTTTTTGATGGTCAGCTCAGCAGCAAGCCCTCAACCATAATTTTTTCGATGCTCAGCATCAAACCCTCAACCATAATTTTTTCGATGGTCAGCTCAGCAGCAGGCCCTCAACCCTAATGTTTTAGATGGTCAGCTCAGTAGCAGACCTTCGCTCCTAATGTTTTTGAGGGTCACCAGCAGGCCATCAATCATAATTTTTCAAGGGTGTGTATGATGCCCTCCTATATGTGTAATAAAGGGTATATTGGAGTGCCAGTTCCTTGTAATTTTTGGCAGCCCCTTCACTTATTGCATAGGCTTTATGAGTGTAGGAGTCCCACTACCTGAACAATTGTGCCACAATGTGAATGAGGCCCTCCTTTTATTTGATATACAGGTTGTATCGGAGTGCCAGTTCCTTGTAATTTTTGGCAGCCCTTTCACTTAGTGCATAGGCTTTATGAGTGTAGGAGTCCTACTACCTGAACAATTGTGCCACAATGTGAATGAGGCCCTCCTTTTATTTGATATACAGGTTGTATCGGAGTGCCTCTTCCTTGTAATCTTTGGCAGCACTTGCATTTTATATACAAGTAAATATACAGGAAGGAATGTTTCCTAACAATTTTTCCACTAAAATCGATTTTATCTTCGGTTTTGTGCGTATTATTGTCAGTCTGTAAAATTGGCGTACTACTCAGACAACATCGTTCCCAGCAGTGACCTGGGAGTCCAAGATGCATCCAGACATCCTCCCCATGCTGTTCCCCAAACCATTTCAGTGGTGTCTCCATCGATTTCTGACCTTTTCATGTGAACCAGACACCCTCTCCTCTTCAGAGCAGTGGGTGTCTGGTTTAATGCTCGGGTTCTCCCCTTGACTATAATTGTGCTCGCATCCCAAGGTGTTCTACTCGAGCACCTGAGCACTTTGGTGCTTGATCAACACTAATCCTCACCCAACCTCCTGCAAAGGGCTGAACCAGAATTGTTAACCTTGGCTGCCATCCATACACAGCTATGCTGGATATAATACATGGCATATTGGCATAATAATACATAGCATGACATTACATAACATTGCAGAACAAACCATTTACAGATATCCCGTGTATTGTTGATCGCGAATATTCTAATTGCAAATTTTTATCACGAAAATTGACAATTTTCGCAATCAAGAAAATACTGACTGGAAATCACGATTATAGGGATTATGATTTCACATTGAAATCTTTGCAGGAATTTGTCTTCACATAATCCGTAACACATCACGTTTTCTGCACCAGAACTCCATAGTAATACATTAGGAACTATTTATGATGCAGATTTTTATGCCATATGTGAAGGCTGCCTCACACTACAGTTACACCTGTGTGATAATGACATACACAGGACAGGAACTGACAACTTTCTTTCTTTAAATGGATATAATATAGGTTCTCACTTATTATATTAGAAAATTAGAAACTTTATCATCATGCATTTTTTCTTATAAGCAAGCATAAGCCAGATTCATTTCTAAAGGTGCACCCAGAAGAAGAACCTCATTGTGGAACTATAATACAGAAACTGGCTACAAGACAAAGGGGGAGATTTATCAAAACTGGTGTCAAGGAAAACTGGCTTAGTTTCCCTTAGCAACCCAATTGGATTCCACCTTTCATCTTCCAAAGTAGCGCTGAAAGGTGGAATCTGATTGGCTTAGTTGCCCATAGCAACCAATTTCCCTTTACATCAGTTTTGATGAATCTCCCCCAAAGGGTGAGATTTATCAAAGATCAGTGTTTTACATCGGTCTTTAAAATCTCCAGCGATGCCTGAGGATGCGACTAATTTATAACAGGACGCAGGCCTCGTCATATATTAGGGGCATTCTCTGGAAGTGTGTGTGCCAGAATGAAATCTACGGCATCTCTGACCTGTCGTAAATTTCTATCTTCATGAAAACAGGTGTAAAATGAAGATAAATGCGCCAGACGCATCTGTTCCTGCCCCTCGTCGTGCCCCCGTTTTTTTAAAGTGGTGAGGTCGATGCAGAAATGCCACTTGTGAGAAAATTTGTCATAAGGGTCATTTAAAAAGTCACAACCAAAAAAGAGGCACAGGGAGATGACAAATCTCCTCCAAATTGTCTTTGCTGCCCATAGAAACCAATCGTAGGATAAATTACATGTATCAAGAGCAGAATATAAAATGAAAGCTGTGCAGTGATTGGTTGGGCAAGAAAGACAGCTTCATAAATCTCTCCGTGTGTCTTTCATGGGCAGAATGGGAGTAATTTAGTAATGGACACCAACCACTGTCACCATCATACACTGGAATTAGGTTAATAAAATGCATTTGAGGAACACATTGCATTTGAAAATGAAAAGGGCTCTAACAGGCTTTGGACCCAAGGATGACAAGTGGTTAAGGCTGCCGGGCAGCCTGTATTTGTGGGAGGGGCTGAGGCCATGCCCCCTTTGCCTTTATAACCTCGGCGGGATTTACAGGCGGGACGTGCAGCCAGGTACTTCCGGGTGACGTACGCATGCCTGGTTCCCTGCACGTCCCGTACCTTCGTTGTTCTGGTGGGGTAAGTAGATTAAAGTACTGTCCTGGCGTGGACACCGAGGAGGCCGCAGGTAAGAGGAGAATGCCCGGGCCAGACCCGGCGCCGGCGGCGGTAGAAGCGGCTCTCCCGGCGCGTCGCATGTACTCACCATGCCGGAAGCGGGAGGAGCGGGGGACGGGGCCGCAGCATGTCGGGATTCTGGGGGCGGGCTGAATGACTCAGGCCCGCCCGCGGCAAGTCGCGTGTACAGTGTTCGGCGGTCGGCCACGTGTTGCTGGGCACGCATGGCGGCTTCGCCCCCCCAGGTCCTTATCACACAACGGTACGGCTGTGCAATCCAGTGTGGGTACTGGGACGCAAACAGCTACATACTGGTGGCATTCCCTACTCCTGGCGTCTCATGGCAGGTTTCTCCATTCTGACAAGGAGTCTCTAGACCGAGGTGGCTGAGAATTGAAGGGGAAAAACTTTAATAAAAAATAAATTTAAAAAATAAAAAATAAAACTCCCGATTGATTCCGACCACAAGTGTATTTTATAGAGGCGTATGTTCGGAACATGCCGGCAGTGTATGTATGTTATGCAGAGTTGTGGGTTCTTGGCGTGCCTGCGATATATGTGGGGGCACAGTGCTGTATGTTCTTTGCAGGTCTGCAGTGTACGTATCATGCAGCGCGGTAGGGGTGTTATTTATGTGCCTGCAGTGTATGTATATTATAGAGGGTAGGTTCCTTACATACGGGAAACAGGTCCTGTCCTGCGGGTGCCTGTGGTATGATTGTGGTCCTCGGGTCAGTCCGGTACGACACTCCTGGTTGGGGTCGTAACGTCGGTCCAATCTGGGCGGTGTTTGTGTATGAGCCGGCAAAAGCTTCTATATGCATGTTATGTTCAGATCAGTATTTATCCCGCCTATTCATATGTACTGAATTTTAATGCAACATCGTATTTTCAGTGGCTGCGCTCGGGTCACATAGCTGACGCTTCACGCCGTTTCAAGGACATCCTTTACCAAACAGTAGGTGGTATGTCTGGACTTTTATACGTTATGTTACATGTTATTTCCACAGTGGTGTTAAGGTATTACCGGGATCAGGCATCTGGTGCGGCCAGGTAGCATGGTCCACAAGGCATGTTATGTAACTGGTTGCGGCTGTCCATGTTCACATCAGCGTGGGGGCTGAATCCTTGCATGGCACCAGGGGAAGTTAGGCGGCTATCACGATGGCACCACTGAGGTATGTTCGTCAGTCCTCGTTGCACGTCTGTCTAAGCGTTCACTCGCTATGTCACGTCCGCCACTGCGGCAGCTTGTGGTCTGGCCTGGTCCCTCAGGCTATGTGCATCCATGTTTTGTTTCTTGTGTGCCAGAAGCAGTCGGGCGCAGTGTCACGTCTCCCGGCCGCGATGGCTTGTTGTCCTTCCTGAAACATCCAGGGCAGTATGCTTGTTATACCCCGGGGTGTGCTTGCTTGAAGCGTTCAGGCTTTGCTACATCTGCCGCCCCGGTGGCTTGTTGTCCTGCCTGGAACGTCCAGGTTGTTATACTCGTGATTCTTGTTGCACGTCTGCTTGAAGCGTTCAGGCAATGTTACGTCTGCCGCCCCGGTGGCATGTTGTCCTGCCTGGAATGTCCAGGTTGTCATACTCGTGAATCTTGTTGCACGTCTGCTTGAAGCGTTCAGGCAAATGTTACGTCTGCCGCCCCGGTGGCATGTTGTCCTACCTGGAACGTCCAGGTTGTCATACTCGTCAATCTTGTTGCACGTCTGCTTGAAGCGTTCAGGCAATGTTACGTCTGCCGCCCCGGTGGCATGTTGTCCTCCCTGGAACGTCCAGGTTGTCATACTCGTCAATCTTGTACACGTCTGCTTGAAGCGTTCAGGCAATGTTACGTCTGCCGCCCCGGTGGCATGTTGTCCTCCCTGGAACGTCCAGGTTGTCATACTCATCATACATGTCGCACGTCTGCTGGAAGCGGCTTGGTATGTCACGGCTGCCGCCCGTGGGGGCATGTCATCCTTCCAGGTTCGTCCGGGTTGTCCTATTCGTCAGTCTTCGTCGCTTGTCCGCCTGTAGCGGTCAGGCTCCATGTGTTCGTCTGCCCATGGTGGCGGGTTGTCTGGGCTGGTACCTCGGTAAAATTCCAGTGCATTAAGGTGTTCATTCAGTATTCTTTGTTTATACGGCAGCAACGTTAGGAGGATTCAATTCCTTCGCCCTTTCAAAACAAGGCCTTTACATCCATCGGTGGGTCCGGTCCTCCTTTACGGTACCTATTCCATTCTCGTCCACTTCCATAACCAGGTGAGTATCAGCTCTGGTCCTCAGGGCGCCGGCCACAGTCTGATGGTCGGTCCCCCCAGGGGTCAGGTTTGGGCTCCGGGGTGTCCGCGGTACGCTTGGTCTCCTCACAAGTAACAAAGGTTTTGTTCTCAGGTGGTGGCCCGGGTCGTAGAATCAGTCGGCGTGAGGGTACTTCTAAACCCCGAAACGTGTCTAGCCTAGACAGGACCCCAACATTTGGACCACTTGGGAAGCTGGAGATTTGACTGGAAAGTCGCAAAGAAAGAACCATCTGTCACACGAAAGGTATACTTGGAAAAGAATGTGTAAGGCCTGATTCCATGGTGAAGGCCTGAATACATGTGCCAAACAATTGCCGGTGTGCGAGTTTACTACGAGATATGGGCTGCAAACTCAGAGGTTCATAACTGCATCTTTGTTGACTTATCAAAGGAGACGGTAAGACCGTACGATTTTATCCAGCAATTATTATCCAGCGATTTAAAAACTGCATTACTATTCCAGTGGGACGCTGCTGGTGGATGCTATTAGCGGGACGCCGCTTGAGTTTGTTCTTTGATTGCGTATTGAGATTTTGCTTATTTTCGGATATCCCTGTTATATATCGAAATGGATGTACATAAAGGACATTGGATTATCGCCCAAAATTTTAAATATTAGACTTTACCTTAAGAATATCTGCCGAATATTCGTACGAATTATTGAATATTCTATTTTATTCCTCAAATTTTTGTATTTTATATCTTAGTATTTGCCATATTAGACCACTGCATATTGTGTTTTATCGTGTAGTGGATAGGTATTTTAAATCACAGTTTTATATTATCATTGTCAGTAAGTACAGTTATTCATGCTATTATGTGTTAATACATTTCAAACGGTCCAGATATCCTGAGAGTGCCCAGTTACTTTTGTTCTAGCCTATCTATATCAGGTCACCGATTTGGGCCACAAGTATGGGGCCTCGGCGTTTTATGATTATCATCGGTCCTTCGCGGCTAAAGCCGCAGCCTCCCTAGCACAGTTTCAATTCATGACCAATTGGGCTGTGCTAGATATGGAGCTTTTCTGCAGGCATTTTGCAGGTCTCCGAGCCCCCACTTGTGGTTCGTGCCAGTCCATTTTCCATGCCACTGAATGGTGCCCCAACGAGGCGGCCTCCCATCCAGATAGAGCCCTTCCAGGTACATCAGGAGTCCCCAGGGGTCCAGCCCTCATGGACAAGTTTGGCAGGCCGATTGTGTATCTGGGCAAAAGCCAGATATGCAATCATTTTAACTTCGGTCACTGCATGTTCAGTGGGTGCAGGGCCCTCCACGTGTGCACTGTCTGCTTTCGTGCACATCCCAGGTCCACCTGTCCTAAAAAGTCATCTAAGCAGGCGTGACTGACCGACATCAACATTGATCTCCTGGGGGCACTCCTAAAAGGTCATGGTGATCAACAGTTTGTGGTACATCTGCTTACGGGTCTGTCACAAGGGTTCCATACGGGGTTGGTGGCCCTTCCGCATGCCAACTGGGAGTGTGAGAATCTCCTCTCTGCCAGACAGGATCCAGAGGCTGTGCAAGCTGCGATTTCCTTTGAACTGGACAAAGGGTTCCTCATCGGTCCGTTTGATTCAATTCCCTTTGAAGTATGGAGGGTCAACCCCATTGGAGTGGTGGCTAAGAAGGACTCAAATAAAAGAAGACTTATCTATGATCTCTCGGCTCCTCATTCTTCTCACATACCCAGTATTAACTCCCTCATACCATCGGAAGAGTTTAGTATGAAGTACTCCTCTATCGATGAGGCCATTCAATTTATTCTCAAGGCAGGCAGGGGGGCCTGGTTGTCCAAGACAGATATTGCTGACGCCTTCAAAGTGCTCCCGTTCCATCTGCAACTGTGGCAATACTACGGCATCAGGTGGGCAGGCAGGTACTACTTTGCCAATCGCCTGACGTTTGGCTCAAAAAGCAGCCCATGGCTGTTTGACCGTCTGGCCCAGGCCCTGCACTGGATCCTGGTCGAACATGGGCAGGCTCCCATGTGCATCCATTACCTAGACGACTTCCTGCTGGTGGAACATCCTTCCCGGCAGCCCTCCAGCTTATCCTCCCTGCTGGAATTATTTTCGGCACTTCAGGTTCCTGTCGCCCCAGGGAAGACGGTAGGTCCGTCCAAGATGATCACCTTCCTAGGGGTCATTCTGCACTTGCTGAGGTTGGAAGCAAGGCTCCCCGAGAAGAAGTTGCAGCAGATCCGGTTAGCCATCCTGGAGGCGTCCAAGTTCTGCTTCCTGACCAAGACGAACCTCCAATCGTTACTGGGCCGGCTGAACTTCGCCATGAGGGTCATGCCCCAGGGACGTACCTTTGTTTCCCGGCTCTTGCTGCTCCTGCCATCAGCCCCAGAACAAGACAGTGTTATTCGGTTGGACCAACAGGCCATGGCGGACCTGTCCATGTGGAGTACATTCATGTCTTCATGGAATGGGGTAAGGTTGTTAATTCCCCCCTGGGACTCGTCCTCTCCCACGATTTATTCAGACGCGGCCGCATCCAAGGGCTTTGCAGCCATATTTGGCAATCACTGGCTGGCCGGTGCCTGGCCGTCCCAGATCACGGTGGACAGGGAGGCTCTTCGGTCATCCCCCCTGTTGGAGTTATATCCTTTGGGGGCGGCGGCCCATGTATGGGGCCACGAATGGTCAGACTCGAGGGTGTTGTTTATCACCGATAGTCAGGACTTGGTTGAGATCATCCGTAGTGGCAGAGCAAAATCCCCTAAAATCATGGCCCTCAGGCGCAGGTTGGTTTGGCTGTCCATGGTGCATAATTTTTGCCTTTTTTAGTGCTCCCACATTCAGGGTTCCAGGAATACGGCTGCTGATGCGCTGTCCCGGTTTAACGCTAATGTCTTTTTTCAGAATATGCCACACGCAGACGCAACGGGGGCGAGCATTCCAGCTTACAGCGACCTGGTGTGGGATTAACGTCATTGATCAGGACAGCAAAAGACCTCTTGCACCAGAGCCTTTCTGAGAATACAGTCAGGAATTATCGCACGGGCTGGAACCTTTATAGGGATTTTGCCAAGAATCACCCACAGGGCAACGTGGATGACGTGTCATTCGTGATGGCGTTTATCGCGCATTGTCATGCCAACCTCGGACTCGCTCACAACACCATCCGCCTTTACTTGGCGGGAATTCAACATCAGTTCACATTGAACAACCCTGCCCGAGTCTCTTTTTTCACATCGCAGGCCATCAAGGCCACGCTCCGGGGCATTGAGAAAGCCAGTGCAAGTAGGCCGGTGGTCCGTCAACCTATGTCCGGCTCCTTGTTTAGGCAGTTGTCCTTGGCTCTGGATGGTAATCCTTTTGGGCCCTTGGTTAGCACCGTCATCAAAGCCGCCCTATACCTGGGGTTTTACGGGTTCCTCCGGCCGGGGGAATTCACCACTGCCGTCCGGAACAGCCATCATCTCCAGAAGCAGCACTTGACCTGGCATCACGACCATTTTGTACTGAGCATCCTGTCTACCAAGACCGCTCAAACAGGGCCTCCAACTCTGGTGAGGTTTTACCCCTCGCACAACGACTGGTGCCCGGTCAATGCGCTGCGGCAATTGTCTTTGGGGCTGCAGGCGGCAGCCTCGGGTAGTCCTCTACTTCCCTTTAAGGGGGGTCCATTGTCCACCTCTCAGTTCATGTCGCATGTCCGCTCCTTGGTTGCAGGGTTGGGTCAGGATCCAAAGACCATCTCGGGCCACTCCTTTCGTATTGGGGCGGCCTCACCAGCTTCTAGGCACAAAATACCGCCACATGTCATCAGGAGCATGGGGCGTTGGAGATCGTCTTGTTTCTCCAGATATGTTCCAAATCCTCAATCAGAGATTCGTGATGCATTCTGTTCACTTGCCCTGTAATGCTACAATAAAGTGTTTGACAGTATGATTATGTCTCCATTTTTGGCCACTTTTAGGCCTACCCTCGCTCTGGGCTCCCGGCATTAACCAGCGTTCGGTAAGCTCCGATTAGTACGTTCAAGGGCCGTCGCCCTGACCACAAGTGGTTAAGGCTGCCGGGCAGCCTGTATTTGTGGGAGGGGCTGAGGCCACACCCCCTTTGCCTTTATAACCTCGGCGGGATTTACAGGCGGGACGTGCAGCCAGGTACCGCTCCCACCCTCCCCTTTTTTTTTCAGTTCTATTGGGGTAGGCCCACTTTTAGGCCTACACTCGCTCCGGGCTCCCGGCATTAACCAGCCTTCGGTAAGCTCCGATTAGTACGTTCAAGGGCCGTCGCCCTGACCACAACTAGTGTTTAGCGAATCAAAGCATCTGAAGTGGAATTCAATCTGAAGTTTAGGAAAAATTCTATTCTCAACAAATCCGAATTTCCTTGCGCTTCGTAGTAATGAATGTTTGTTTTGTTTTTTCTAAAATGGCTGCTGCACGTGTTACATAGTGAAAGTAAGAAGCTCGGGAATGCTAGATGATCCAATCCGCAGATAGCCATCCTCTGTAATGTCACAGCCCTATAAAAGCCTCATTCCACGTGGTCTCCGCCATTTCACTGTGAGCTGAGCATAAGGAGAGATGTGACAAGCGCTTATGCACTAGGGACAGTGTTGCAGAAAACAATTAATAGAAGAATATTGGATAAGGAGAGTGCAGGGAGAGTGCAGAGAGATCGTAGAGAGAGTTTTTTTAGACTGTAGTGAGAGCATAGGGAGACAGCAGGAACACTGCAGTTTAAGTGTAATCCTGTGTGCATCTTGTTGAACTGCTGCCACATTCGTAGTTAGGGTCCATTCACACGTCCGTAATTTGGGTCCGCATTCGTTCCGCAATTTGCGGACCCATTCACTTTCAATTGGGCTGGAACGGATGCGAATCCGCATTTCCGGAATCCACATCAGCATTTTCGGGATTCGCATCCGTTTTTTCGGGATCCGCAATTCCATTCCTGAAAAAAATAGAACATGTCCTATTCTTGTCCGCAATTGCGGACCAGAAAAGGCATTTTCTATTATAGTGTCTGTGATATGCGGTCCGCAAATTGCGGATCGCACATTGCAAGTGTCCGTGTTTTGCGGATCTGCAATTTGCGGGTCCGCAAAACACTTACGGACGTGTTAATGGACCCGTAATCTGTTAGTTTATACATAGACTTACTGTGCTTCATTATTAAAGGGCGGTCTAATATATTACTGCGTTTATCTTGTTCAACTGTTGCCACATTCTTAGTTAATCTGTGAAATTACTGATACAGTTACTGTACTCTATGGTCAACAGGGCCTGGGCCCTCCAAAGGAACGGGCAGTGGCAAAAATGTTGCTGTAGCCGGCACAAGTAGCAGCAGAAGAAGGGGAGTTGGTAGCAGCCGTAGCAAGAGGCCAGTGCTGCCACTGTCACCCAGTGGTTGTGTTTTGACCAGCAATCCAGCTGTACTGAAATTGTTGACTCGCTCTTCAAGTAACAACAGATACACACAGCCAGGAATCAGTGGGTTCCTCTGACACCAGTCCTGAACATGCATCTTGCTTTTGCTGCTCCTTCTGCCAGCCAAGTAATGATAGCCGTCGCCTCTGCTCCTCTTTTTAGCGAAAATGAGTTTTGTGAGGATAGTTAGCAGTTACAGACCAGCACAGGCTTCGAGGAGATGTCCGCTGCAGACTCCTTTAGGCGTGCAACTACTCGGATGGGAGCACTTGTTGTGAGAGGTCAGAGACGTGCGCAAAAGACAGGTGAGGGTGACACAAGTGACAACCAAACAGATGTAGATGATGATGTAGCCAATCGCACATAGGAGTCAGGTAAAGAGGGCGAGGGGGCATCGTCATCAGAGGGCGAGGGTGACAGCATGCCCTTGAGACAGCAGAGTGGAAGCAGTGGAAGATCTGCAGCCCAATGCAGGAGGGGTACACCGTCTGCTACTTGGGAGACTACCTGTGAGGAACACACAAGCAGTGCACGGGTTCATAAAAGCAGCGGCATGTAGACATCACGCCGTGGTGGAGGGAAAATGCTATACTCGCCAGTGTGGGAATTTTTCACCAAGTCTCTGGGGGGGAGTTACTGTAGTGTGGAAGTATGAAGAATGTGTGGGCAGAAGGAGAGGCACGGCCAGGGTGCTAATGTTGGCACTACGGCCCTGCGTCAATACATGTAACGTCACCATAAAGTGGCGTGGGAAAATCATGCCACTTGTTTAATGTTACAGGCTGATGCAGCAAATTCTGTATCTCCTACTGGCCTGCCATCCCTTTCCAGCATTCAGGGCTCGACAACATCAGCAGAAGGAAGCTGTCATTGTTTGACTTCAATGTCGTCTATTGCTCCTGATGCTCCTCCTCTTACTCCTCATCACTTGTATCAACAGCAATTGATCACTGAGGCAATTGCAAAAGGACAACAGTATGTGTGAGCTCATCCAACGGTGCAGAAGCTGAACGTGCAACTAGCCAAGTTGCGGGTACTACAGTCCCTCCCTTTCATGTAGTTGACTCTGCACATCTCAGAGAACTGATGTCTTCTGCCCACCAAATGTGGAGAGTCCCAAGACGTTATTACTTTTCCAAAAAAGCTGTACCAGCCCTGCACATGTACCTTAAGCAGAATGTGGGCCAGTTCTTGAGTCTCTCAGTGTCTGATAGAGTTTACACCAGCGCTGACGTATGGAGTTGTAACTATGGTGAAGGACAACATATGTCGTTCACAGCCCACTGGATAAATGTTGTTCTGGACCAGGAACACCAGCAACTTGGCCAGGTGATGGCAATGATGCCTCCATGTTGTAATGCTGGGATTTCTGTGCCAATGTCCTCATCTGCTTCCTCATCCTCCACCTTGTCCTCACTGTCCCCTCTAGGCACAGTTCAGTGGTCCTCCAGCATTTCACCTATGAAAAGCTGGTGTTGTCATGTGGTTCTGCACCTGGTCAGCCTTGGTGAACGGAGCCACACTGGGGAGGAATCGCTACGCATCATCAATAAAGAAATCGAACACTGGTCTCCTCACCAACTAGAAACCATGGTTACTGATAACGGGAAAAACATTTTGTCTTCGCTGCATCAGTGGAGACAGAAGACGTGGCCTGAGTCCTGAGGAGGATGAACTGGCAGAGGAGGAGGACATAAATGCCCAGGAATTTTATACACAACTACAGTAGGTGGTTTATTTGCCCATACAATAGGAGAGGAGCATGAGGAGCTGGAGCGCGATGACAAAGACACAGACCGTGGCAGTATGCAGTCATGGATGGAGGCAGGGAGGCCCGCCAAGTCCCTTGCGCAAATGGCCAGATGTATGCTCTCTTGTATGATTACTGACCGCTGCATTGTCAGGATTTGGCAGAGGAATGACTACTGGATATCCACATTGTTAGACCTTTGCTACCATTTTTTAGACCTTCAGAGAGCCAGCTCCCGTCCTCAGGAAGGTCTGAACAGGGGGACCCTCTGTGCTCACACTCTATTTACATGACTGGTTGGGGAGTGCAGGAGCAGCACCAGCTGTATATGCAGCAATTTCAGTTTGGAGTCTATGATGAGCAGTTTTCTTCAGCCGCCTACTGAAGAAACCACCCAGCAACAGCAGGACATGCAGCAGAACCTCAACCAGCAGGTGGTGAAATACTTGGACTGCACCCTGTCACCTATGATCAAAGTTCCCCTTGACTACTGGGCATGCAAACTTGCGGCCGCAACTTGTCGAGTTTGCCATTGGCATGCTTTCCTGAACAGCCAGTAGTGCAGCAGGGGGCTTAGTTATCCCTAACAGAACTCGCCTTTCCTCCCTAAATGTTGATCAACCAGGATTTCTAGACGCTGGTGCCTGATGCAACAGAATAGACCATTCTGCCACTGAAGATCATACTATAGTGTGCTGCCACACCGGATTATTCTATGCAAAATAGGCCACTACTTCTGGCCATGTCCTGCTGCCACCATTCTGATGCCAGCACCCACATGATGCCACCCGCCTGCTGCTTCTACTGCCATTCCCACAATGGGGCTTCTTGGCCTACTGATATGTAGATGCTAACTTTTTTAAATGATATGCATGCCACTGGGCCTTGCTATCACACTGCTGTTTTTGGGTTCTGCTACTACTGTGATCTACCACCATCTTGTGTGGTATGCCACTGCTGCTGCTGCCCCCCCTCCCCACTCTGTCATGGGGTGACTATTGTCATTGTCACTGCTGTTGCTCGCCTCCCTACTCTGTCATGGGGCCACTATTGTCCCTGTTTGTCCGTGTTCACATCACCAGTTATTTTTCCGTTCTTCTTATCCATCAGAAGAACAGAAAAAGAAAAAAAAAGGATCCTATATTTTGAGCATCCGTAAGGCCTCTTTCACAGTCAGTATTTGGTTAGTATTTGATCAATATTTGTAAGCCAAAAGCAGGAGTGGATCCAAAACACAGAAGAGGTGCAAATATTTCCACTACAGTTTATCTCATGTTTTGGACTAACACCTAATTTTTTTGATCAAATACTGATGCAAAATACTGACCAAATACCTACTGTGTGAAAGAGGCCATTAAAGTCCTGCATGCAGGACCTTTCTTTCCTTGTTAAATTTTTTTTATTTCATATGTAAATGGCCAAAAAGGATGCAAATTGAGCATAAGGCCTCTTTCACACAGTCAGTATTTTGCATTCGTATTTGATGAGAATTTGTAAGCCAAAAGCAGGAGTGGGTTCAAAACACAGATGAGATGAAAAATTATTTCCATTACATTTTATCTCTTTTTTTTGGACCCACTCCTGTTTTTAGCTTACAAATACTGATCAAATTCTGACCATCTGAAATAGGCTTTATGGATGCTCAAATTGCAGACTTTTTTTTTTTTTTTCCTGTTCCTCTGACAGATCAGAAGAATGGAAAGACAAACAAAGATGTGAACACAGCTTCACTGCCACTGCTGCTGCCCACCTTCCCTACTCTGTCAGGGGGACACTATTGTCTCTGTTATTGCCACTGCTGTATGCCTACATTCCCACTTTGTTATGGGGCCGCTATTATTATTGTTACTGCCACTGCTGCTGCTACTCTCCCCATTCTGTCATGGGACCACTATTGTCACTGTTACTACCACTGCTGCTGCTGTCTCTCTCCAAACTCTGTCATGGGGCCACTACTTGAATCTTGGGGCACTGCATGGTTAAGTCCACAGCGATAAATTAGACCTGATGGTAACAGTGACCTGTAATACTGATGTACAGTAAATCTACAGCTAACAGAAGGGATTAAAAAGCATGTGTTTGGACTGCTACAACATGCATTAAAATAAAAAAAAATTCTCCACTACTGTATTGGCACTGCCTCCATTTCTTTATTTCTTTATTTTTTAACTAAGGAGCCATTTAAAAACTCTCCCTGCAGTTTAAGCTCCAAGCCTTCACACTAAGATAGGGCCACCAAGTGGGATAAATATGATTAGGCAGAGTGGCTTGGGTATTTCTTGCCGAATCAAATTTTTCAAAACTTCGCTCTTCTCTATTGCCAACTGTTCAAAAATTTCTGGACAGTCCGTAAAAATAGGTCACTTTTTTCTTGTGTCAGTTTGTCCATAACAAATGTTGACAGTCCTTGATTTTGGTATAAGTTGTCCAGAAAAAAGAGAAATTCTGTTTGCAAACCCTGTTTGAACCCCTCAGGTACTGCATTAATGCCCATCCTGTGTCTCCTAGTGTCCATACTTCCAGTAACCCTCCAAGTCCACAATGTTTGTTCATTTATCCCTGATGCATTCCAACCTGTCTGTGTGCACTGCTCCATTGTGGAGGTAATCATGTTGTCTCGCCTGTGCTGGTTGTGCCTCACTGGAGCCACCTGCAATGCCATGGCACTGGTACTGTTCTTTAGTGATGGACGAACATCGGCCGTGAAGATTCGCGTTCGCGGCAGGGCCCATTTACTTTAATGGCAGGTGAACCTGAAAAACCTTCAGGTCATATTTGCAGCCAGCAAACACTAACTAGAAGTACACAAATAGTCCCACAACATGGACAGTGATATACCAGAGGGGGATCATTGGCAAAAATTCCCACAAAAAATATGTATTTTAATCAGGGGCCATTTTTATGCATCTTAAAGGGAAACTCTCAAAAATGTGCCATGCTGCAGCCTAGAAAATTTTTATTTTAGGCCACGGGAGTACGGGCCCCAAAAATTAGGCATTCACCTGACAGAAAATAACTTGTGATTATGTGGCTGGAGGTACATTAGGCGGTCATAGCTAAAAATTTTACTGTCGGCCAGTACAAGCCCCAAAAATTAGGCATTCACCTGACACAAAAGAACTTTGGCTGATGTGGCTGGAGGTACAGTAAGCTGTCACTGGATAAAAATGTAACTGCAGGCCACTGGAGTAGAGGCCCCAAAAATTTGGCATTCACCTGACACAAAAGAACTTGTGATTCTGTGGCAGGAGATACATTAGTCGGTCACAGGGAAACAAATGTTACTGTAGGCCACTGGAGTACTGGCCCCAAAAATTTGGCATTCACCGGACAGAAAAGAACTTTGGCTGATTGGGCTGGAGGTACATTAGGCATTCACTGGATTAAAATGTTACTGTAGGCCACTACTCCAGAGGCCCCAGAAATTTAGCATTCCCACGGACAAAAAATTACTTTGGCTGATGTGGCTGGAGGTACATTAGGTGGTCACTGGTTAAAAATAGAACTGTAGGCCCCAAAATTAGGCATTAGGCATTCACCTGACAGAAAAGAACTTGTGATTCTGTGGCTGGAGGCACATTTGGCGGTCACTGGATAAAAACAGAACTGTAGGCCACTGGAGTTTAGGCCCCAAAAATTTGGCATTCACCTGACACAAAAAACTTGTGATTCTGTGGCTGGAGGTACATTAGCGGTCACTGGATAAAGTTTTTACTGTAGGCCACTGGAGTGGAGGCCCAAAAAATTAGGCATTCACCTGACAGAAAAGGTCTTTTATGCCGCTGTATATACATAAGACAAGGACCATTCTTTGTGCTGGGTGGTGGCGGATATGTGTGGGCTGGCATGAGGAAATTCAATTACACGTGGTCGTCACGGGTGTTGAATTCCTCAGAGATCCATGCCTCATTCATTTTTAGAATGCGCTTAGTTATCGGTCATGATCCCCCCCCTGCTGCGATGAATGTCCTTTCGGACAGGACACTTGACGAGGGGCAAACCAAGAGTTCCATGGCAAATTTTGCCAGCTCTGGCCACAGGTCAAGCCTGCACACCCAGTAGTCCAGGGGTTCCTCGCTTCTCAGAGCGTCCACATCGGCCCTTAACCCGATTTAGTCAGACAACAGTCGGTCTAGGCGTTCCCTGAGGCTGTATCCGCAGGGCGGCTGTCGATGGGTTGGCTGCAAGAATGATCTCATATCTGTAGTGACCAACACATCTTCAAACAGCCCTCTTCTTGCAGATGCGGTAAGATTGGAACCCGCACCTGTTTCGCTGTTGGTGGAAATTTCTCTGCCAGCGCCCGCAACAGCAATATGCAGAATCTCTCGCAGCAAGGCCTGGAAATGCTGCATTCTGCCAGCCCTCTGTGATGCTGGTAACATGTCCGCCATTTTGTGTTTGTACCGGGGGTCTAAGTACGTTGCCACCCAGTACTGGTCCTTGCCCTTTATGCTTTTTATATGGGGGTCCCTCACCAGACACTGGAGCATGAAGGCCCCCATTTGCACTAAATTGGAAGTGGTGGAGCGCCCTGGCTCCTGCTCATCGCCCAGGAGAATGTTGTCCTTGGTCTCCTCCCCACAGCCACGGACAACACCATGGATCCCCGAAAAGTTTGAAGTCCTCCTCAAAGCCTACTCTTCTTACTCCTCCTCCTCCCCCCAGCCACCATCCTCCTCTAACTCCTGTTCAGACTCCTGCTGACTTGTCTCAGATGGAGTAGCCCCGCTGGGAATTTATTCAGCATTGCGACTTTCTCATCTTCCTGCTTCTCGACGGCTTGATCAATGACACAACGCAATTCACGCTCCAGAAAGAAGGCATAAGGTACGATGTCACTGATGGTGCACTGGCTGCGACTGACCAGTTTGGTGATCTCATCAAACGGCCGCAGAAGTCTGCATGCGTCGTGCATGAACAGCCACTAGGGCGGTGAAAAGAAACCAAGCTCCCCAGAACCTGTCCTGCTGCAGAGATCGTACAGGTAGTCATTAACAGCACATTGCTGCTGGAGCAGCCTATCAAGCATATACAAGGTGGAGTTCCAGCGCGTCGGGCTGTCGCAAACCAGATGTCTGATGGGCAAGTGGTGTCGCTGCTGAACATCAGCAAGACGAGCCATTGCCTGCGGCAAGACATCCTGGACCCTGGGGAATTAGGCAAACAAATCGCGGCATGACTATGGTTAAGGACGTGTGCCATGCTCGGCACGTGTGTCATTTTGCCCTGTTTCAGCGCGCTCAGCAGATTGGCACCGTTGTCGCACAACACTTTACCAACTGTTTGTAAATTGAGCGGGGTTAGCCACTGATTGGCCTGTGACCGCAGAGCTGAAAGCAGTGCAGGACCGATGTGGCTCTTGGCTTCCAGGCACATCAGCAGCACAGCATGGCAACTTCTCACATGGGATGTCGAATAGGTTCTGGGGAGCTTGGGGGCCGCAGCGGAAGAGGCGGTAGCAGTGGAAAAGGAGGAGTCAGCCGAGGAGGAGACGGAGGATGGAGTAGGAGGAGGAGAAGAAGAGGCAGGCCTGCATGCAATTTGTGGCAGTAACACCAAATCCACACGGGAGCCACAGGTTACATGCTTGACGGCCGTCAGAAGGTTCACCCAGTGGGCAGTAAAAGTTATGTACCTTCCCTGACCGTGTTTGCTAGACCACGAGTCTGTGGTCAGATGTATCTTGGCACCGACACTGTGTGCCAGAGATATATTCACTTGCCGCTGAACGTGGCCATAAAGCTCTGGGATGCCCTTCTGGGAGAAATATTTGCTCCCGGGGATCTTCCATTACGGTGTGCCAATGGTCCAAAATTTTGTAAAGGCCTCCAAGTCCACCAGTTTATATGGCAGTAGTTGGCGGGCTAGCAGTTCCGTGAAGCCAGCGGTCAGCCGTTGGGCAAGAGAGTTATCCGGCGTCATCATCTTTTTACGCTCGAACATTTGGGCCGTGGAAGCCTGCCTTATGCCAGATGAACGCGACAATGGCATGGTGGAAGGTGGAGTGGAGGACAAATGGGTGTAGAGAAAAGGAGAAGAGGCAGGACGTAGAGCGCAGGGAGTGTGGCTTTTTGGGTTCTGACATCGTTGCTCCCACTGGGCTCGGTGATGGGAGGCCAGGTGTCTTCTTAAGGCGGTCGTCCCTAGGTGAGTGTTGGGCTTACCGCGACTTATGCGTTGACAGCACAGGCTGCAGATGGCAACACTATTGTCAGCAGCTGACAAGTTAAATAAAGCCCACACTACGAAGCCATGTGCCAGCGTCCTGGAAGCGCCAGAAGTGACCGTGCATGGTGGATGGCTAGCTCCAGATACATTTGCAGTCTGCTTTTTGCCTCCTGTGCCCTGCGAGCTGTGCCTGTTTCTCCTCCTTCTCTTTCCTCTCTGCAGCTCCGTCTCTCCCTTTGAACTCCTTTCCTCTTCCTCTCTTGTGGGCACCCACATAATATACATCGACCAGTCATCATCACCACCACTGACATTTGAGATCTCGGAGTAGGCAGCAACACAGGGGACCTCCCTCCTTGGGCTGATCTGGGTACTGTCTTTAGACCGCTGGGTGACAGCCATTGCTACCTCCTCTTTCTCATCCGATGTCAAGAATGGCTGTGCATCGGTAAGGTCTGGGAATGGATGGGAAAATAATTCATTTGACTCATGTGGAGGGGCTATGGTGGTGGTGGTGGTGGATTTGGGGGTGCACACAGCTAAAGAGTGAGGAGGGTGCTGATACAGAGGATGAGGAGGGTGCAGAAGCGGTAGGCTGAGTGAGCCACTCAACCAACTCTGGTGCGTCCTTTGAAGTAATCGCATGCGCCTTCTCCAAATTCCCACTTAGGCTCCGGCCTGGTGCACCAGCCCGATCCCTACCACCCCTGAGGAACGGCCTGCCTCTTCCTCTGCCTGTCATTTTCAAAATAACCCTGTGCCTAAGTCCCTAGAGAAGAGCAGTATTTGTGGAAGCAGGTATATTGCAGGCCTCTATCAATATTTGGTGGAAGCAGGTATATCTAATGCCTTTATCAGTTTTTTGTGGAAGCAGATATAACACACCCCTCAATCAGTTTTTTTTGGGGGGCAACTGGTATATCACACCTGTTGCAATTAGTTGCTCCTATAGCATTTGTCCCTCTATATAGCTGCGGTATTGCAGCAGAACTGCACACAAGTGCTGCACAGTTCTAATGCACTATATAGAAAGTATATTATAGGTATATCACACCCTTGCCTGAATCATTTTTTTGGGGGTCTACAGGTATATCACACCCGTTGCAATTAGTTGTTCCGATACCGTTTGAACCTCTATATAGCTGCTGTATCACAGCAGAACCGAACACAACTGATGCACAGTTCAAATGCACTATATAGAAAGTATGTTATAGGTATATCACACCCCTGCCTCAATCAGTTTTTTTGGGGGGCAACTGGTATATCACACCAGTTGCAATTAGTTGTTCCAATAGCGGTTGTCCCTCTATATAGCTGCTGTATCGCAGTAGAACCGCACACAACTGCTGCACAGTACGTATTCACTATAATATACTTTCTATATTAGATATGTATATTATAAGTATATCACACCTATCGATAGCACACCTATACCAGTCCTTAAAAATACTTTTGTGACCCTATTAGCTAGTGTTTGGTGTCCCTAACAGCCTGTCCCTGCTCCACAAAGCAACCACACTGACAAAATACAGAATGTAAAATGGCAGCCATATCGGGTTCTGTTATAGGGTGGGGGTGTGTCCATGTGCTGAAACCTCTCAATTGGCTGTCCTGTCCCACCTGATGGATGTGTCATGGGTCAAAGTTCGGCACAATGCAAAATAATATGGCGCGCGCGAACATCACCATATGTTCGCATGTTCAGCGGATCGTGAATGCTCAAAGTTCGTTGCGAACCGACCGTCCCGCGAACTGCAAGGCCATCACTACTGTTCTTCAAGCAAATCATTAGTCGGTGTACAATTAGCTCTCAGCAGGTTTCAGGACATTTATGTGGAATGAGATACTGGTGACTAAATTAAGTAGAAAATGTAAAGGTCGCAGTGACAAGCACCCCTTGTGTGTCATCCAGTAGCTCATTATAAACGGAGTACTTAATGATTACTCTGTCACCCTCAGTGCAAGCCCTAAAACCTTCCTGTACTTTACATAAGGATTCAGGCATTTTAACAGATTATTCGGGTTATCGCATCACAATAGTCATTTTTACATATTATTGAGGCAGTACAAACTAACCGCTTACAGTAAAAAATATTCCCCAAGTTGTGGATAAGTCAGATAGAGATTTGCCGGTCTTCCTGTAATGACACAAATAGGTACTATAACACAGTGGTGCCTACAGGTAGCTTGGGTTTAGCTGCTGACTGACATGCAAGAGAGTGCAAAATGTTTTGAAGGTTTGAGGGAAGTTAGTAAGGTGAGGGCAATTTTCATAGAGCTGCTGAATGCATTCACTTTTTAATATGATTTTGTTTAAAATGTATTCATACAGTATACTGCCTCTGCTCTGCAGAAAGATTGTCAGTATTTCTCATCAGGAAGCTCTTTCTTGCTGGTACTGAATGTTAGAAGCCGTGAGAGAACTTCACACATCTTTCCACCTAAACACCTCCATATTTCATGGAGAGCAGTTAACAGGGATTTTTGGGACACAGCACCATCCTTTATTAGGCCCCCTGCACACGCATGTGTACTTCCCGTTGCCGTATTGCGGACCGCATTTTCGGATCCGCAAAACACGGGTGCCGTTCCATGGGCATTCCGCATCACGGATGCGGACCCATTCACTTGAATGGGTCCGCAAATCTGGAGATGCGGAATTGTACGGAACGGAAACACGGAACGGAACCCTACGAAAGCACTATGGAGTGCTTCCGTGGGGTTTCGTCCCGTACTTCCGTACCGCAAAAAGATAGAACATGTAGAACATGTCCTATCTTTTTGCGGAACGGCCGGATCGCAGACCCATTCAAGTGAATGGGTCCGGGATCCGCTGTGGCTAACCCACGCATTTTGCGGGCCGCAGCATGACCACGGGGTGCACACGTTCGTGTGCAGGGGCCTTAATCATATCTTGCCTGCAGAAAAAAGTTTACAACATACATTACTTAGTTACCATCTCATAATTTCATGGGTTTGGCACTCTGGAACCCGGTCACGTGATGCTTCTCTTCGGAAAATCCTACATCCGCCAACATCATGGTCTTTACCAGGTTTCTGGCCTAGTTTATAGAGGAGGATGTCATTTCTGCAACCCAAGTGGGGAGGTGCTGCGAATGAGGTCAGAACTATTCCTCTCCAGGATGCATGTGCAAACTCCTGAATTTACCTTATCTGCGCTGGAACTAGCAAGCTCCATGGTTCTGGCCCTGTTCACGGCACTTACCCCATGGTGGTCTGTAGAAGAGACATCCCTGTCTTTAATCCAGACTGCAAACCTGGTAAACAATCTAATGTCAGTTGATGGAGAATGTTCTGAAGAAGAGTGTCATGTGACTGTGTAGGATAAGGGGCCTATCCATACAAGTTTGAGACAAGCGTTTGTAGGAACACTCGTTAGTGATAATCTGCTTGTGTAAAAGTGCCTCTGATGAAGTACCCGATGAACTAGGCTCATCAAGCAATTGTCAGGAAGGAACACTTCCCTCTTGACAATTGAAATGTTCATCTGATACAGTCCCTAGTGCAAAAAAAATCACATTAAAGTCGTACAACAAATCACGTTAAGGTGACCATCTTGTTGCAGATTTAGTTAAGATAATGTTGGCTTCATCTGTATTACAATCTACAGTTCTGGAGAGCTGCAGGAGGGAGACAATTTGCATAGTTGGGTTTTGTGGCTTGTTCATGGGTGAACGGCATTTAACAGAATATGCTATTTGCTCTCTCACCTGCCAGGATAAATACTGAAGATCTCAAAATCAAATTCTTATGCTGCACATTAGAGATTATCGAATTTTTTAAAAATTTGATTCAGCCAGTTCGGCGAAAAAATTTGGTTCGATCGGAATTTATTTGCGCCATATCGCGTTAAAAAATGAATATTTCCTGGCTGCAGAGAGCCTTTATAGTGGTGTAGAACACTGTGCCTTGCAGTAACACGCATAGGGAGTCTGCTGTGGTAGTGAAATAATACTGTGAGTCAGTATGACATGCAGATGACAGGTGTCGCTCTGAATCACTGCACACCACTTATTTGAGCAGTCACGGGGCCAAAACTGACCAAATAACTCAAGTATGAACTCAGCCTTACAGATCGATGTTAGCGCCAAGAAGAACCACACTCCTTTTACACCGTTGTCAGCTGATTCCACATAGATGTCTACAGAACCTGTTCTATTAAACACTTATACAAGGTAGAGCCCCCCGACAGAGGGGAGAGGGTGTCAGCAGTAAGTTTGTGTTGAAGTCACTGATTATTTTGCCCTTCCTCTGATCCGTCAGAACAATAGCCCCCAAAAAACTGAACCTGTCTGTTGAGCACCGCTGAACGGCAAATAGGCCCTTATTTTTTTCCACTTATACACACCACAAAAGGTTTTAGAACATATAGCTGCACCACTGAACGGCAAATATATTTTTCTTTTGCCACTAATACACGACAAAAAGGGCTTTAGAACGTATAACTGCACCCCTGAACGGCAAATATATTTTTATTTTGCCACTAATACACGACAAAAAGGGCTGTAATTTTCGCACTTCACTACACAACTGCTAATAAGCCCTTTTATTCCCCCACTAATACAAGCCAAAAAATGCTTTAGAACATATAACTGCACCATACAAGGGCAACTAAGATGTAGAAATATAAATAAACCCTGTTAATGGCTGTATCAACCCAATAACAAGAACGGTTTGCTGGAATTATAGAGCAGTATAATTGCAATTTGAATCCCCAGTCAGTGCAGCAAGGTGTAATAGGATTGTTCCTATTACCCAGGCTGTAACCTCCCCTACTGAACCCTGTTCTACATCTAATGCTGTGGAATGATTCCTCCCTAATCCTTTCTGTACAGCTTGAATAATCTTTCCCTGCCCCTGTAAATCGTTTTTTTAGCACAATGAAGTTTTTTCTAGCACTGTCCTTAGTGCTTGCTGGTCTCTCCCTGCACTAAGTACACTGGAAAATAGCAGAATCCAAGATGGCTGAGGCTATTTATAGGGCTGTGACATCACAGGGCTGGCTGCTAATTGGCTGCATGCATTGCATTATAGGTGATCCCGCCTTCCCAGAGTTCCTTGCTCCATGTCCTCACATGTGCAGCAGCCATTTTAGGAAAAAATGTGATTCGTTACCACGAAGCGTGAGGAAATTCTGATTCTGTGCAAATCAAATTTTTCCAGAAATTTGGATCAAATTCCACTTCGTCAAATTCGATTCGCTCATCTCTATTGCACATCATGGACTTAAAATATACTTAACAAAAAATGGCTGATGGCAGCAAATTATTCTCATATTGTTACCAATCTTGAATCCAATGTAATTCTTTAATTGGTTTAAGTTAAGGCAGCATGTCCATATGTCAAACTAGGTACAGTAAGTACTCACTTAATATATTGGCATCTATGAGGCATTTCCAACCTGCATTTCAGCCAAGCCACATTTAGTTAACTTTTGATCTTTTGTTCCACAACAGCTGTGGCACAAAATATGTATTGGTTGGACCATGGCATTTCAGATATATTAATAAAGAATACAGAATGCAAGATCTAATTACCTTACTTCATATCACTTCCAACCCTAAGGAATGCATCCAACGTCTCAGCTATGAAATATTGGAGCTGCGTTCCTGAGCTTAAGTGGTGTAGGTTATTCATTAAACTGTCAGAAAATTAAGAGTGTATGATGTCAGAACATTACTACATTCTTAATTTCAAGAAATCACAGTCTTACAATCAGTTATCTTAGAAATCTGACAAATTGGGCAGCAAAAATAATATATATTATCAAGTTTGGATTTCTGAGACAGAGGTTACTTTGGTGTGCTTCAGAAATAATTAGCTGATCATTATTTATTTTTTGGTATTTGATGTAAAAGTATTTCTGCTTGTTATCTTTACATAGTCCCCTAATGCCTCATGTACATCATGGTACTATGTCTCTGTGCAACCTATAGGCTCTACTGTAGCTCTGTATGCCTCCAATTTTTTATATAGGCATACTGAGGTTTTTATTTATATTACATTCTACTTTACAAGCTCTATAAGCAAAATACAGTTGACTAAGGATCTGTACTATGGAGCTACTGGGACTGCATATAGATCTGCATTTCCTTACAAGAGCTGTCAAACAAATTTAATCCATGGTAAAGCCTTTGAATCCAGAGAAAATCTAGAGGATCTAACATACCCCCAACAAGTTTGCAAGGTTGGCAGATGAGGGGGATGTTAGTTCAGGGAGAGCACTGCTGCAGCCGGATACTTCCTCTGAACAGTCAGGGAATTGTCGGCTCCAGTAAGCAGGGGACCAGGAAAGCAGGGCAGGCCAGACAGGTGCTGGTAGTGGGAGACTCATTTATTAGGGGTACAGATAGGGCGATCTGTCACAAAGATCGGGATTGCCGAACGATGTGTTGTCTTCCTGGTGCTTAAGTTCGACACATCGCGGATCGGGTTGACAGATTACTGGGAGGAGCTAGCAAATATCCACCATTCATAGTCCATATTGGAACCAATGACAAAGTTAGAAGTAGGTGGAGCATCCTTAAAAATGATTTTAGGGATTTAGGTCACAAGCTTAGGGCAAGGACCTGAAAGGTAGTGTTTTCAGAAATACTACCTGTACCACGAGCCACACAAGAAAGTGGGAGATTAGGGAGGTTTACAAATGGGTCAAGAACTAGTGTAGGAAGGAGGGGTTTGAGTTTCTGGAGAATTTGGCTGACTTCTCTCTCGGCTACTGGCTCTATCATAGGGATGGCCTGCTCCTCCATGTGGAAGGTGCAGTTGTTTTGGCAGAGAAGATGGCTAGAAGGTTGAAGGAGTGTTTAAAATAGGGACTGGGGGAGGGTAATAGGAGGGGAAGATAGTGCAGATAGAAAACTGGGGCAATGTAATGGAACTTGGGGAAGATTGGAAGGAGGGACTGGAACAGTTCATAAGGAAACATGTAGGGTAAAAAATATACAAAAAGACTCTCAATTGTATGTACACTAAGGGTACTTTCACACTTGCGGCAGAGGATTCTGGCAGGCAGACGCAAATGGATGGCATTTGTCGGACGGATCCGTCTGACAAGTGCATTGAAATACCGGATCCGTCTCATCCGAAAAAATGTATCCGGTATTATTTTCTTCCACAGATTTAAAGGTCTGCGCATGCGTGGACCGGAAGAACGAATCCGTCAATGAGGCACTAATACATTTCAATGGAAATTAATGCCGGATCCGGCATTCCGGAAAGTGTTCAGGATTTTTGGCCAAAGAGAAAACTGCAGCATGCTGCAGTATTTTCTCCGGCAAAAAAACATAAGAGGGACTGAACTGATGCATCCTGATGCATAGTGAACGGAATGCTCTCCATTCAAAATGCATTAGGATAAAACTGATCAGTTTTTTTCTGGTATTGAGCCCGGAACTCAATATCGTAAAAGAAAAACACTAGTGTGAAAGTACCCTAATAAAACTGGGGAACTGGAATTAGTGATGTGTGAGGAGGACGATGACCTAGTGGGAATAACTGAGACAAGGAAGAAAATAGAATATGTAAAAGACAAATAAAAGTAGCCAAACTAGAGACAGAGAGATTCATTGCTAAAGAGAGTAAAACTAACCCTAAAATGTTCTTCAATTATATACATGGTAAAAAGTATAAATCTGAAGGTGATGGCCCTTTACAGAGTGATGAGGGAAGAGTTGTAGACAGCGATGAGGAGAAAGCAAAGCTATAAAAAAAAAAATGAGAAAGTAAATTCTCAGATGAAATGCAGAATGTAAAAGTAAATTGCCCATTAAAAGTGCCCTGTCTGACCCAGGAAGAAGTACAGTGGCGTCTTAAAAAGACCAGATAGCCGGGACCAGATGGCATACACCCCCGTATTCTAAGAGAATTAAGTAATATCTTATCCAGACCCTTAGCTCTGATATTTATGGACTCTGCATTGACAGGGAGTGTTCCACTGTATTAGCACTTAGAAAATTTGGCGTCAATATTCAAAAAGGGTCTAAAAACAGAGTCTGAAAACTATAGGCAGGTAAGTTTAACATCTACATGGCTTCATGAGGGATCAGTCATTTCAAACTAATTTAATCAGTTTCTATAAGGAGGTAATTTCTAGACTTGTCCTTGGTGAATCAATGGATGTTGTATATATCCTAGTTTCTCCAAAGCATTTGACACTGTACCACATAAAAGCTTAGTATATAAAATGAGAATGCTTGGACTGGGAGAAAATGTCTGTATGTGGGTAGGTAACTGGCTCAGTGATAGAAAACAGAGGTTATTAACCGTACACACTCAGATTGGGTCACTGTCACTAGCGGAGTACCTCAGGGGTCAGTATTGGGCCATATTGTCTTCAATATATTTATTAGGAATGCACATGGGAAGGAAAAATACAAGTCTCCGGTACATACTAAATGGTAAACACTAGGTAACACTGACATAAAAAAGGACTTAGGAATTTTAGTGAACAGCAAAAAATCTGTAGAAACCAGTATCAGGCAGCTGCTGCCAAGGCCAATAGATGGCATAGATGCCCGTGATGAGAACATAGTCCTGACACTTTACAAATCAGTAATCAGGCCACACATGGAGTACTGTGTACAGTTCTGGTCTCCTGCGAACAAGGAAGACATAGCAGATCTGGAGAGGGTTCATAGAAGGGCAACTAAAGTAATAACTGGAATGGGTGTACTACAGTACCCAGAAAGATAATCAAAATTAGGGTTATTCACTTTAGAAAAAAGAAGACTGAGGGGAGATCTAATAACTATGTATAAATATATCAGGGGTCAGTACAGAGATCTCTCCCATCATCTATTTATCCCTAGGACTGTGACAGTGACTGCCATCTTTTCGGAAAGTGGTGAGGTCAGGTTAGAAACGCCATTTCTGCCTAGACTGAGGAGCAATGGAGTATAAAAAGTCACAAACTCAGGGTTTTGTTTCTTTTACATTAGAAAACTTGTGTAAAGGGATACTAAATCCCCCCAATAAGTTTATGCAAAAGAATAATTTTTTTTCTCACACAAGTTCTGCATGTTTTATCGCAAGATTTACCCCATGGAAATACGCAACCAAATGCATGGCATGTATTGCAATAACTTTTTCATGCAGGGCTTGTCCATTTAAGTAAATGGCAATTATGGCGAAAAAAGATAGGAAGGCGCTCATAGGGTAGTAAGTTTGATAAAAAAATGTGTGGAAGTTAGACATCAATGGTTGTGCTCACCTTATTGTGTTGTGCATACGTAGGCACAATACTCGTGAGGACAAGGGGTCGGTGCAGCCGGTATCTCTCAGTCCTCGTAGGTGGAGTAGCCAATTCTCCAGAGGAATGATATAGAACACAATGGGGAGAGTTTTGTGTACTATAACAGTACACCAATTGATACCTTCTGGCGCAAAGACACGACCTCAGTAGATATAGGATCTTTTATTGATGAGCGAGAACGCGTTTCTGAGTCAATATACTCCTTTTTCAAGTTTAAAAAAAATCACAAAATTAAAAGGGGGGTTTTGTGCATGAATAAGAGAGGAGGGGCTGGAGTCCGGAACTAGGGGCGGGGCCCGGTGCAGTCACTGTACTCTTACACCGGGCCCCGCCGCTCACCGAAGTATTTATAAGCATGAATCGTTATTTCACAATCTGCTCAGTTACTGGGATTTTCACGCACAACCATTTCTAGGGTTTACAAAGAATGGTGTGAAAAGGGAAAAACATCCAGTATGCGGCAGTCCTGTGGGCGAAAATGCCTTGTTGATGCTAGAGGTCAGAGGAGAATGGGCCGACTGATTCAAGCTGATAGAAGAGCAACGTTGACTGAAATAACCACTCGTTACAACCGAGGTATGCAGCAAAGCATTTGTGAAGCCACAACACGCACAACCTTGAGGCGGATGGGCTACAACAGCAGAAGACCCCACCAGGTACCACTCATCTCCACTACAAATAGGAAAAAGAGGCTACAATTTGCACGAGCTCACCAAAATTGGACTGTTGAAGACTGGAAAAATGGTTTCTTAAACATGACAATGAGTTCACTGTACTAAAATGGCCCCCACAGTCACCAGATCTCAACCCAATAGAGCATCTTTGGGATGTGGTGGAACGGGAGCTTCGTGCCCTGGATGTGCATCCCTCAAATCTCCATCAACTGCAAGATGCTACCCTATCAATATGGGCCAACATTTCTAAAGAATGCTATCAGCACCTTGTTGAATCAATGCCACGTAGAATTAAGGCAGTTCTGAAGGCAAAAAGGGTCCAACACCGTATTATTATGGTGTTCCTAATAATTCTTTAGGTGAGTGTATATATATATATATACGTAACCACATATATAGTCAGAATTACTATTGGTAATATAAAATAAAATACTATGAGATATAATAATAATAATAGTAATGTCATATGTTCACAAATCCACATTGGATACTATCAATTAGAATGTCACAAAATGGTCGATAATAGTGGAAAACCGGCAAATCCATTTACAAGTACAAAACACTATATGATGTTAGGAGGGGGCACTGGACGGCTAACACTATGGACTATAGTTAATGGGGAATCTCATTAGCTTAGTATACATACATAAATGAATAAATATATAAATGAATAATTCTATAAATAAATCCGGATTCTCACAACTTCATGAGTAAAGGATAAATATGTATATAAATTGCAGATGATTCTAACGGTGTATAAAAGATGGCAGAAGAGGGAATTGATTAGTTGCATGATTGAGAAGCATATACAGTATATGTGAAAAGATATATAAATATATATTTTTATGGACTAACCCCATACAGGATGGTATTTTGGGGAATAAATGAGGGATATATAGCAGGGATGTGGACCCAGAAAAAGTACTAATGAAGTGACATGGAGCTAGAGATACAGAGCTGACAGGAGGGGATAAAAAAAATATATCTGCTGATGGTACCTATGGGGTCCGTGCTGAGGCTTGTTACGCGGCCTTGCACGTCTGTGAAAAAGCGTGCCTAGAAGAGCAGGAGGGAAGGGGGCGGAGTTGGAGATTGACAGCTGCTCGGTCTGTCGGACCGGAGCTGTCATTGTTAACACAGCGCATGCGCACAAAGGTGTGCTGAGCGCTGTGTTCAGTAGAAACTGCCTGAACAGCGTGCGCACACAGGGAGAGTTCTGGGCACTGTATTCGCTGGGCAGCATGATGGAGTGAATAGGACTTGTGTGAAAAATGATGGGGGCAAGAGGGGTGACTTGATTGTTTGACAGGGACGTTTGGAAATGATTATACGTTAAACTAGGGGAAATGAGTAATGAAATTGTAGACCAAAAACCTGATGGTATAGAGACAAGTATTGTAGGGGAGGATTGGGCTGGGGAAATAAGATTTGATAAATGATAATTGAATGTTGGATGGGTTAACTGATGACATGCAGAGGGAAGGGGATGGGGATAAGAAAAGAAAAGAAAAAAGAAACAAGAAAGAAACAGATCATAAGATGAGCCAATGAGAGTGGGGCAGAGGTGATATGTGATGGGGCCAATGGGAGATGTGGGGGGAGAGGGGGGGAGAATATGATTGGGGGGGATCCTTGCATGGTGTAAATGACGGCAAGGGCCGTGGGCAAAATGGAATAATGGCAAGTAGGGGAGTGGACTCATAAGGATAATATTGTATGATGATGGCGAGGGCCGTAGGCAGTGCGCATTATAATGAAGTGATGGCAAATGAGGGAGTAAACTGATAAGGATAAGGACATAGCCAAGGACCAGTAGTTGAGATACGATTGGTCTGAAAAAATTGCTCTCCAGTGATTCGTTTAGGCCGTACGGTTCTATGGTTTGTATCTTAAAAATCCAAAACATTTCTTTGCGTCTCAATTTCTGAAAACTGTTTGAATGGGTGGCTGGAATTTGTTCAATTGGTGTTATAGAAAGGTTAGTAGGGTCTTTGTTATGGACTTGGAGGAAATGTCTAGATACACCAAGTTTGGTAAAACCGTTTGTTTTATTCCAGCGGTGTTTGTTGATCCTTTCCCTCAACGTTTGGGTGGTGCGGCCTATGTACTGTAGTCCGCATGTACATTCTAATAAATAAATAACGTAGCTCGAGGAGCAATTTAGAAAATATTTTCTCAAATTGTTCTCCTGTAGTATTACTTGCAAATTTTGAGATCCGAGAGGAAAGATTCAAGCAACATTTGCAACAGCAATGACCACATTTGTAGCTTCCAAGTAATTGGGGACAAAAAGTGGTAAGGCTTGTTGTATTATTTTTGCAGTTCCGTAGCCGGCTTGGAGTGATAATGTTTTTGAGAGTTTGAGCCCTCCTGAATGTTATTTGAGGTTTTTGCCGAATGTGTTTTTTTAGAAAGGGGTCCGCTTGTAGAATATGCCAATGTTTACTAAGGGTATTCCGCAGGATATTGTGATTAGTATTGTATGTCGTGAGGAAAGTGGATTTAAAATTTTCGGCAGCTGTCATCTGGTTTAGTTGTACATGATGTAAGGCACTCTATTTGAGTGTGCTCCTGGGCTCACTGGTAGGCTGCTTTTATAATCTCCCTAGGATACCCTTTCTTTTGGAATCTTCTTTTGATGACTTGGCTTTGGTTCCTAAAATCTTCATCATTAGTGCAATTCCTGTGTATACGCTTGAACTGGCTAAATGGAATATTATTTTTCCATTTTTTGTGATGGGAACTCTGTCAATCCAAATAGCTATTACCGTCAACTTTAAAAAAAAAATTTGGGTGTTTTCTTTTGAGGATAGGACCAATAGGACCAGATCCAGGTATTCTATGGCTACCTTTGAGTAGTTTGCGGTATAAGTAACATTAAATGTATTGTTGTTCAGGTGAGATGTGAAGTTGGCAGCATCTTCTATATTTCCATCCCAAATTATCAATGTACCTCCTGTAGAAAATCAATTGGTTGTGCCAATGGTGCTTATTATAAATATATTGGGTTTGCGAAACTTGGCACAAATCGCGTTCCCATCGCGGTCTCTTTTGTTTGTTTGAATATTTAATTTTCAAAGGTAAAGATATTATGGTTAAGAGTAAAATCTATTGCATCCAAAATAAACTGGCTCTGTAGATCAAGTAAGGTTTTATCCTGTTAAAAAGCTGTAATGCACTTATGCCCGCTGTATGTGGAATGTTGGAATATAACGCTGAAACATCAAGTGTTATCCACATATAAGATTCTTTCCATTCGATTTCCTTAAGAGGAGAGATTAAACTTGCTGAATCCTTTAGGTGCGAGGGTAATTTCATTACGTATTTCTGTAATAAAATGTCAATATAGTGTGACGAATTGCAGGTTAAGGAGGAGATGCCGGAGATAATTGGTCTCCCCGGCAGATTATTGATAGACTTATGCACCTTGGGTAGATAATAGAAAAGGGCCAAATTCGGATGGTCCACTAGGATGTACTCTTTTTCTTTTTTTGATATGATTTGTTGTTTCTCAGTGGTTTCCAGTAGATGTATTAGTAGTTTAGTGTCTTCTTTTAGCGGATTCACAGCCAAGACTTGATAGTATTCTTCATCTCCCAAAATTTTGTATCCTTCAGTCAAATAATCACTTTTATCCTGAATCACGATACCGCCTCCTTTGTCAGCACTTCTGATCACGATGGACTCGTTGTTCATGATATCCGTTAGAGCGATCTTTTCCCTCTTAAGGTTATCAGGAATATTTAAACCTTTGTTAACCACCTAACCACTTTATGCGAACAGGTGAACCAAGATCCGGAAACTCTGGAACTCCAAACGACCCACTGGAACTTGAACCATATAAACTGGACACTGAACGACTCTGGTGTTACTTGCCAACGTAGAACTATCCGCATGACGATGAAACCAAGGAAACTCCGAAAAAATGGATCCCGAATGTATCAACCTAAAGGGAAGAAAAGAAAAAACGTGACGAATCAACACCGTCCTACCAAAGAGGGACAATCTGACATGTAGCTGGAAACATGTGCATACAACATAAAATGCAATTCAACATTTCACTTGAGATTATGTACTTACCATACCCAAGAAGGAATCAAGGGCGGGAGAAACCAAAGGGTGGGTCAATACTCGCCTCCGTGTCTTACTAAAATCCTGACTTTGCGTCGTAGAACTAGTAAAATACTACAATTTTATCCCAGACACGAAGGCTTCGTATTGCAAGTTCAAAGCTGCATGACCACCGTAGAGAAAACATGAAGCGACTGGCGAAAGTAAAAATCCCGAAAGGTGGACTCACGCGACCAATCGGCCGCCCTTAAGATGTCTTGCAACCGTGCCCCTGAAGCCATCATGGAGGTGGCCGAAGCGCTACGTGTGGAATGAGCCATAAAGACGGTAGTGTCCACGCCCGCAAGTGAAAGGATCCATTTGACCCAACGTGCCAAGGTGGTACTAGACACCGGAGCAAAGGGGGAACGATACGAGAGGAAAAGATTGGAACAGGCGGGAGAGCGGGGAACCGCCGTTCTGGACTCTGTATTCACGAAGGCAGGCAACCGGGCACAAAGCTGGCCTCGCCGGAAAAGCCGGATAAGAAACCAAGCGTGATGACGTCTTAGTACGTCTAGAGATGTGAAAGGTCACCCCATCTGGAGTAAACGACCTAGCTGCAAAATCCAAGTCTTGCACGTCCAAAACCCGTTTGCAGGATACCAAACACAAGAGGGAAACCAACTTGGCAGAGAGTTGGCGTAGGGAGAGATTCGTGTTGGAAGGCCAGGAAGAAAAAAGTGACAGAACACAGGATACATCCCAGGTGGACGAATACCTAGGTCTGGGAGGGCGAGACAGACGAGCCCCCTTAAGCAGGTGGCACACTAACGGGTGTTGCCCAGCCGGGCAACCATTAAAACCCTGGTGCGCCGAGGAAATGGACGATCTTAATGGTACGATAAGCCCGACCCTCCTCGAACAATGACATCAAGAATCGGAGGACGTCTGAAACAGGGGCTGATACGGGATCCAGGTCTCGTCCCATGCACCAGCCAGCCCATGCCTTCCAGGCGGACCGATATGATCATCTAGTTCCGGGGGCCCAAACATTGGCCAATAAGCGTCTAGTCGAGATCGGAAGTCCCTGGAAATCCCAGGGGACCCCGAAATCCTCCACGCCAGGAGGGGCAAGGAGCCCTCCATCAGAAGGGGGTGAGACTGACCGTGGGGACCCAACACAAGATCCGGAAGCACTGGCAATAGCTTGGGGATTCTATCACCAACTCCAGGAGTTGTGGAAACCATGCCTGAGACCTCCAGAACAGGGTTAATAGAACCAACTCGCCTGATTGGTGCCTGACTTGAAGAAGCACCCTGGGGATCAGGGCAAACGGAGGGAAGGCGTAGAGAAGCGAGTTGGACCAATCCTGGAGAAACGCGTCCACAGCTTCCGCCGCCGGATCCGGCCGCCAGCTTTAAAACCGTGGAAGTTGGGCGTTGAGCCGGGATGCGAAAAGGTCGACGGACAATGGGCCCCACAGAGAACAGATAGCAGAGAAGACTACCTTGAGCTTCTAATCGCTGCTGTCCGACCAGTGGCGAGAGCTCCAATCTGCCTCGATATTGTGGAGGCCTGGAAGATAGTCTGCCTGGACGAGCAGGTTTTTGAAAAAACAATAGTTCCAAAAGTCCTTGGCTAAACGAGCCAGCATAGCGGAGCGAGTGCCGCCCATGTGGTTGACATACCTCACAGCGAACACATTGTCCATGCGAAGGCATATGCACGCATTCACAGTATCGTTCGTAAAACTCCTGATTGCGAAGGATCCAGCCAGCAACTCGAGGGCATTGATATGGAGGTTGGACTCTTCCGGCGACCATAGGCCCCCAGTGGATACCCCGTCGCAGTGGGCTCCCCATCCTAGGAGGCTGGCGTCGGAGTGAAATCCGTCCGAGAGCCAAAGATGGCTCTTCCGTTCCAGGCCGACAGGTTGTGGATCCACCAAGACAGTTTGTCTTGCGTCTCCACATCCAAGGAGACCATGTCTGCATAGGAGGATCCCCTGCGAAGATGGGCAATTTTCAGGCGTTGCAGAGCCCGATAATGGAGGGGTGCTGGGAAGACCGCCTGAATGGATGAGGAAAGGAGGCCAATTATGCGGGCCAGGTGGCGTAGCGAAAGTTGGCGACGACGTAAAGTGCGTCGCAACTCTTTGCGAATCGCACGTACTTTTGCCAGGGGAAGGCTGAGGGATTCCGACTCCAAATCCACAAGGAATCCCAGGAATTCCATGCGCCTGGATGGGGACAGGCAGGACTTCTCCCGGTTGAGAAGGAAGCCTAGTCGCGAGAGGAGGTCTGTTGTCCTCTGAAGATGGGACATTAACATCTCTCAGCTCTGGGCCATGAGAAGGATGTTGTCCAGATAGATGATAAGACGGACACCCCTGCCCAGGAGCCATGACACTACTGGGCGCATGAGCTTGGTGAAACACCAAGGAGCCGAAGAGAGGCCAAAGGGTAGACAGGCGAAACGCCAGATCTCCTTGTTCCAGAGAAACCTGAGAAGGTCTCTGGACGGATCCGCAACCGGGACTGTAAGATATGCGTCTTGGAGGTCTAACTTTACCATCCAGTCCCCAGGAAGAAGCAGGTCCCGCAGGAGATGAATGCCCTCCATTTTGAAGTGCCGGTAGCGCACTAGTGCATTCAGAGCGCGGAGGTTGATGACCGGACGCATCTGACCTCCTTTTTTCTCGACCAGAAAAATGTTGCTTAATACCCCCAGAGAAGTGCAGGGAGCACGCTCTATGGCCCCTTTGCGGCACAGGGCGGTAAGTTCCTCCTGGACCAAAGCGCGGTCCGCAGAGGACAGGACTATCGGGTGGGGGTGCGGAATGCGATCTGGGGAATCTATCAGATCTATCTGAAAACCCCTGACCGTGGAGAGGACCCACCTGTTCGAGGTGATGATCTGCCAGGCAGGGAAAAAATGCCGGAGTCTGCCCCCTACAGGTGGATTGAAAGAAACATGAGGAAGCGGCATTCTTACCATACGGGCGTCTAGATCCGGGAGTGCCTCTGAAACCTCGGGAACGCCATGGTCTTCCACGGGAAGAGAAGAACGAGTTCTGCTGGCGTGACTCCTGAAAGGAGGATCCCTGGAAGCCAGACGACTGAGAAAAGGAGCCTCAGCCCCCGGTACGGGCCTGGTTGGATGACCGGCCGGACAGACGGCCCCTGACACTGCTGGCCCTGTTAGAGACCCGGCCCTGAAAAACTCTTCTCATGGAAGATTGTGCCTTGTCCAGGGCCGTGAAGGCCCTACGTAGCGACCTAGGTCTTTAATAAAAGAGTCTCCAAACAAGAGACCCTGGGCATCCTTGCCCAGCTCAGTGAGGGCAAGATTTGCCAGTTTGGGCTCTATTTTAAACAGGATGGCTTTATGCCTTTCAATTGACAGAGAAGTGTTGACACTTCCAGCCATACAAATTGCCCGTTGCACCCAACCTCGGAGCTCCTCCGGGTTGACCTGTTTATTTTCCGCTCTGGCGGATTCAGCTAGGTCAAATAATTTCGCCAGCGGGCCGAAAATATCTAGCAGCTTGTCCTGGCAAGCTTTAAACGCGGAATCCAGTCCGTTACGGGGGTTCCAACCTAGTTTGGCTAAGAATTGCGTCATCTTAGGGTCCACCGTAGGGGTATCGCAAACCTTATTGGGGACAATAGGTCTAGGACATTCCGCTTTAAGTTTATTACGGGCCGCCTTACTAAGCGGGCGGCGGACCCAGGACTCTAGGTAACTGGACACGTGGTCTGCAGGGAGCCATTCAGCAGACCTAGGATGGTGTAAGGCATCCGGGTCAAATAAAGGATCCCCAAAAGGGTCCGTGAGCACCCCCTCCGCGGAGCGTCCAGTGGGTGAGCTAGAAGGGGGGAACCATTTGTGGTGGTGGGTTAGAAGGACCCGGGTCCTCCATCTCCATGGCGCCCTCAGAATCGTGCGCGTACTCATCCTCAGCCTCCTCACTAGACCCGATTTCTGAGTCGGAGTCGCTCTCATATTGTTGTAGCAAATTTCCACTGCCGCGCCCGTTCTGCCAGGCGTGGTAAGGCACTTTTGCGTGGACGAGGCACGCTATCCTGTGGGTGAGACACGTCACCGCAGGGGGTTCACCATGCCCGAGCGTGAACTGTGTGCTGCCAGAGGAGTGTGCCAGGAGTGCCTGAGACAGTGTGTGGGAGATGGTGGCAGAGACCGAACCCATGGCAGAGTCAATGGCATCAGCCACTGCCTTCTTCGAAAACCGATGGGTCCCCAGAGGTGGTTAAGCTGGGGACGGATAGGGTACTGATTGTCCCAGACTGAAGGACAGCAAGGGCCTGGGGAGAAACGCCTTCCCCAGGAGGGGGTAGAGGAGTGGTCGGATCAGACATGATACCGCCACAAGATGGGAGAATCTAGGGATCTAACCTGATTAAAATAGGCTAAAAGCACAGAAGCAAAGCGCGATGCAGGGAGCGATGTCCGCAGGGCACGGCAGGTAGTGCGACCAACAAGATGGATGCCGAAGTCACGCGAGACTTCCGGCCTCCGGGACACGCGCGCTGCCGCGATCTCGCGAGACTTCTGGCGGTACAGCCGGAGCCATGGCGAGAGAAGCAGAGGGAAGCACGGCCAAAGCGGGGAGAGAGGCGCAGGGGGACCCAGACTGGAGGAAAAACGCACAGAGGGCCAGGGGCGGTAGGCGATAGGTGTACCCAAATAGCCGGAGCCATGGCGAGATAAGTAGAGGGAAGCGTGGCCAAAGCGGGGAGAGAGGCGCAGGGGGACCCAGACTTGCGGAAAAACGCACAGCGGGCCAGGGGCGGTAGGCGGTAGGTGTACCCAAATAGATAAGCAATATTAAGGGTAATACAATAAATCGAATCACAGTAAAAATACCAGTAAAAATACAAGCACTAGAGAGGAATACTCATCTCCTCCTGTGAGCAGCAAAGAAAGAGGAGAACTGTTAGGTGGAGCTGGTTCTTATACTGGCTGGGTCAGGGAGGAGTGGCCTGTTACCTTGGTCACTAGGTGTTTTTTCTCTTCCTGTGTCTGTTGCTGCTATATTTTAAGTAAAGAAAGAGAAAGCAATACGAAGCCTCCGTGTCTGGGATAAAATTTAAGAAAATCTTTTCTAAATTGCTCCTCGAGCTACGTTATTTATTTATTAGAATGTACATGCGGACTACAGTACATAGGCTGCACCACCCAAATGTTGAGGGAAAGGATCCACAAACACCGCTGGAATATAACAAACGGTTTTACCAAATATGGTGTATCTAGACATTTCCTCCAAGTCCATAACAAAGACCCTACTAACCTTTCTATAACACCAATTGAACAAATTCCAGCCACCCATTCAAACCGTTTTCAGAAATTGAGACGCAAAGAAATGTTTTGGATTTTTAAGATACAAACCATAGAACCGTACGGCCTAAACAAATCACTGGAGAGCAATTGTTTCTGACAAGTCCTATCTCAACTACTGGTCCTTGGCTATGTCCTTATCCTTATCAGTTTACTCCCTCATTTGCCATCACTTCATTATAATGCGCACTGCCTACGGCCCTCGCCATCATCATACAATATTATCCTTATGAGTCCACTCCCCTACTTGCCATTATTCCATTTTGCCCACGGCCCTTGCCGTCATTTACACCGTACAAGGATCCCCCCCCCTCAGTCCATCATATTCTCCCCCCCTCTCCCCCCACATCTCCCATTGGCCCCATCACATATCACCTCTGCCCCACTCTCATTGGCTCATCTTATGATCTGTTTCTTTCTTGTTTCTTTTCTTTTTTCTTTTCTTATCCCCATCCCCTTTCCTCTGCATGTCATCAGTTAACCCATCCATTCAATTATCGTTTATCAAATCTTATTTCCCCAGCCCAATCCTCCCCTACAATACTTGTCTCTATACCATCAGGTTTTGGGTCTACAACTTAATTTCATTACTCATTTCCCTTAGTTTAACGTATAAACATTTCCAAACGTCCCTGTCAAACAATCAAGTCACCCCTCTTGCCCCCATCATTTTTCACACAAGTCCTATTCACTCCATCATGCTGCCCAGCGAATACAGCGCCCGGCAATCTCCCTGTGTGCGCACGCTGTTCAGGCAGTTTCTACTGAACACAGCGCTCAGCACACCTTTGTGTGCCTGCGCTGTGTTAACAATGACAGCTCCGGTCTGACAGACCGAGCAGCTGTCAATCTCCGACTCCGCCCCCTTCCCTCCTGCTCTTCTAGGTGCACTTTTTCACAGGCATGCAAGGCCGCGCTACAAGCCTCAGCTCGGACCCCACAGGTACCATCAGCGGATATATTTTTTTTATCCCCTCCTGTCAGCTCTTTATCTTTAGCTCCATGTCACTTCATTAGTACTTTTTCTGGGTCCACATCCCTGCTATATATCCCTCATTTATTCCCCCAAAATACCAGCCTGTATGGGATTAGTCCATAAAAATATATATTTATATATCTGAGAAACATATATATGTGAAAAATCATGCAACTAATTAATTTCCTTCTTTGCCATCTTTTATACACCATTAGAATCATGTGCAATTTATATACATATTTATCCTTTACTCATGAAGTTGTGAGAATCCGGATTTATTTATTGAATTATTCATTTATTCATTTATGTATGTATACTAAGCTAATGAGATTCCCCATTAACTACAGTCCATAGTGTTAGCCGTCCAGTGCCCCCTCCTAACATCATATAGTGGATATGTACTTGTAAATGGATTTGCCGATTTTCCACTATTATCGACCATTTTGTGACATTCTAATTGATAGTATCCAATGTGGATTTGTGAACATATGACATTACTATTATTATTATTATATCTCATAGTATTTTATTTTATATTACCGATAGTAATTCTGACTATATATGTGGTTACGTGTATATGTGTGTATATATACTGTATATACACTGCTCAAAAAAATAAAGGGAACACAAAAATAACACATCCTAGATCTGAATTAATTAAATATTCTTCTGAAATACTTTGTTCTTTACATAGTTGAATGTGCTGACAACAAAATCACACAAAAAAAAAAAATGAAAAACAAATGTTTTAACCCATGGAGGTCTGGATTTGGAGTCACCCTCAAAATTAAAGTGGAAAAACACACTACAGGCTGATCCAACTTGGATGTAATGTCCTTAAAACAAGTCAAAATGAGGCTCAGTAGTGTGTGTGGCCTCCACGTGCCTGTATGACCTCCCTACAACGCCTGTGCATGCTCCTGATGAGGTGGCGGACGGTCTCCTGAGGGATCTCCTCCCAGACCTGGACTAAAGCATCTGCCAACTCCTGGACAGTCTGTGGTGCAACGTGACGTTGGTGGATAGAGCGAGACATGATGTCCCAGATGTGCTCAATTGGATTCAGGTCTGGGGAACGGGCGGGCCAGTCCATAGCATCAATGCCTTCGTCTTGCAGGAACTGCTGACACACTCCAGCCACATGAGGTCTAGCATTGTCTTGCATTAGGAGGAACCCAGGGCCAACCGCACCAGCATATGGTCTCACAAGGGGTCTGAGGATCTCATCTCGGTACCTAATGGCAGTCAGGATACCTCTGGCGAGCACATGGATGGCTGTGCGGCCCTCCAAAGAAATGCCACCCCACACCATTACTGACCCAATGCCAAACCGGTCATGCTGGAGGATGTTGCAGGCAGCAGAACGTTCTCCATGGCATCTCCAGACTCTGTCACTTCTGTTACATGTGCTCAGTGTGAACCTGCTTTCATCTGTGAAGAGCACAGGGCACCAGTGGCCAATTTGCCAATCTTGGTGTTCTCTGGCAAATGCCAAACGTCCTGCACGGTGTTGGGCTGTAAGCACAGCCCCCACCTGTGGACGTCGGGCCCTCATATCACTCTCATGGAGTCTGTTTCTGACCGTTTGAGCAGACACATGCACATTTTTTGGCCTGCTGGAGGTCATTTTGCAGGGCTCTGGCAGTGCTCCTCCTGTTCCTCCTTGCACAAAGGCGGAGGTAGCGGTCCTGCTGCTGGGTTGTTGCCCTCCTACGGCCTCCTCCACGTCTCCTGATGTACTGGCCTGTCTCCTGGTAGCGCCTCCATGCTCTGGACATTACGCTGACAGACACAGCAAACCTTCTTGCCACAGCTCGCATTGATGTGCCATCCTGGATAAGCTGCACTATCTGAGCCACTTGTGTGGGTTGTAGACTCCGTCTCATGCTACTACTAGAGTGAAAGCACCGCCAGCATTCAAAAGTGACCAAAACATCAGCCAGGAAGCATAGGAACTGAGAAGTGTCTGTGGTCACCACCTGCAGAACCACTCCTTTATTGGGGGTGTCTTGCTAATTGCCTATAATTTCCACCTGTTGTCTATCCCGTTTGCACAACAGCATGTGAAATTGATTGTCACTCAGTGTTGCTTCCTAAGTGGACAGTTTGATTTCACAGAAGTGTGATTGACTTGGAGTTACATTGTGTTGTTTAAGTGTTCCCTTTATTTTTTTGAGCAGTGTATATATATACAGGGAGTGCAGAATTATTAGGCAAGTTGTATTTTTGAGGATTAATTTTATTATTGAACAACAACCATGTTCTCAATTAACCCAAAAAACTCATTAATATCAAAGCTGAATATTTTTGGAAGTAGTTTTTAGTTTGTTTTTAGTTTTAGCTATTTTAGGGGGATATCTGTGTGTGCAGGTGACTATTACTGTGCATAATTATTAGGCAACGTAACAAAAAACAAATATATACCCATTTCAATTATTTATTTTTACCAGTGAAACCAATATAACATCTCAACATTCACAAATATACATTTCTGACATTCAAAAACAAAACAAAAACAAATCGGTGACCAATATAGCTACCTTTCTTTGCAAGGACACTCAAAAGCCTGCCATCCATGGATTCTGTCAGTGTTTTGATCTGTTCACCATCAACATTGCGTGCAGCAGCAGCCACAGCCTCCCAGACACTGTTCAGAGAGGTGTACTGTTTTCCCTCCTTGTAAATCTCACATTTGATGATGGACCACAGGTTCTCAATGGGGTTCAGATCAGGTGAACAAGGAGGCCATGTCATTAGATTTTCTTCTTTTATACCCTTTCTTGCCAGCCACGCTGTGGAGTACTTGGACGCGTGTGATGGAGCATTGTCCTGCATGAAAATCATGTTTTTCTTGAAGGATGCAGACTTCTTCCTGTACCACTGCTTGAAGAAGGTGTCTTCCAGAAACTGGCAGTAGGACTGGGAGTTGAGCTTGACTCCATCCTCAACCCGAAAAGGCCCCACAAGCTCATCTTTGATGATACCAGCCCAAAGCAGTACTCCACCTCCACCTTGCTGGCGTCTGAGTCGGACTGGAGCTCTCTGCCCTTTACCAATCCAGCCACGGGCCCATCCATCTGGCCCATCAAGACTCACTCTCATTTCATCAGTCCATAAAACCTTAGAAAAATCAGTCTTGAGATATTTCTTGGCCCAGTCTTGACGTTTCAGCTTGTGTGTCTTGTTCAGTGGTGGTCGTCTTTCAGCCTTTCTTACCTTGGCCATGTCTCTGAGTATTGCACACCTTGTGCTTTTGGGCACTCCAGTGATGTTGCAGCTCTGAAATATGGCCAAACTGGTGGCAAGTGGCATCTTGGCAGCTGCACGCTTGACTTTTCTCAGTTCATGGGCAGTTATTTTGCGCCTTGGTTTTTCCACACGCTTCTTGCGACCCTGCTGACTATTTTGAATGAAACGCTTGATTGTTCGATGATCACGCTTCAGAAGCTTTGCAATTTTAAGAGTGCTGCATCCCTCTGCAAGATATCTCACTATTTTTGACTTTTCTGAGCCTGTCAAGTCCTTCTTTTGACCCATTTTGCCAAAGGAAAGGAAGTTGCCTAATAATTATGCACACCTAATATAGGGTGTTGATGTCATTAGACCACACCCCTTCTCATTACAGAGATGCACATCACCTAATATGCTTAATTGGTAGTAGGCTTTCGAGCCTATACAGCTTGGAGTAAGACAACATGCATAAAGAGGATGATGTGGTCAAAATACTCATTTGCCTAATAATTCTGCACGCAGTGTATATGCATGCACTTTTTATTATTATTATTTATTTTCCGCCTTCATTTTATGATTTATATCCATACATGTGTGTACAATTTTAACCAAGTATTTATTAACTTTTGTGTGTGTGCACATATTTATGTGTATATTTATTTACTTATATATTTATGTGTATATATATATATATATATATAAAACTTATTCTTGCACAAAACCCCCCCTTTTAATTTTGTGGTTTTTTTTTTTACTTGAAAAAGGAGTATATTGACTCAAACGCGTTGTCACTCATCAATAAAAGATCCTACAGTATATCTATCTACTGAGGTTGTATCTTTGCGCCAGAAGGTATCAAATGGTGTACTGTTATAGTACACAAAACTCTCCCCATTGTGTTCAATTTAAGTAAATGGATCAGTGGAAAACTGCACCACACTGATGGACGGTCTGTTGCTGGGTGACTGTTTTATTTTTCAGGTTTTTTTTGTTGTAACTAATGACATCTGTGCAGAAAAAAATGCAAGAACTTTAAGGGACCCTGTTACATTAAACATAGTGTGCAGTATGAGCTGAAGGCACAAAGTTATAAAGCAGGAGTTTTGAGGAGGAAAGATTCAGTAAAACTTGTATGCCATTGATTTCAGTTCCTGCTCATTCTGGGCATTAATGTCAAGGAGACGTCCTATCAGTGATTGACAGCTATCTCTGTATACACAGTGTGGAGATTCGCTCTGATAGACAGGCTAAGCGGATACAGTACAGAGGCACAAGCCAGTTCTTAACTCCTTAAGGACACAGCCATATTTCACCTTAAGGACCATGCCATTTTTTGCAAATCTGACCAGTGTCACTTTAAGTGGTGATAACTTTAAAACGCTTTGACTTATCCAGGCCATTCTGAGTTAGCTTTTTCGTCACATATTGTACTTCATGAAACTGGTAAAATTGAGTCAAAGAAATTCATTTTTATTTATAAAAAATAACAAATTTACCAAAATTTTTGAAAAAATTGCAAATTTCCAAGTTTCAATTTCTCTACTTCTATAATACATAGTAATACCTCCAAAAATTGTTATTACTTTACATTCCCCATATGTCTACTTCATGTTTGGATCATTTTAGGAATGACATTTTAGTTTTTGGAGACGTTACAAGTAGAGTTGAGCGAACACCTGGATGTTCGGGTTCGACGAGTTCGGCCGAACTTTCGAAAAATGTTCGGGTTCGGGATCCGAACTCGACCCGAACTTCATCCCGAACCCGAACCCCATAGAAGTCAATGGGGACCCGAACTTTTGGGCACTAAAAAGGCTGTAAAACACACCCGGAAAGGGCTAGAGGGCTGCAAAAGGCAGCAAAATGTAGTTAAATCCCCTGCAAACAAATGTAGATAGGGAAATGATGAGTTAACATAAAATAAATAAAAATTAAACAATATTAATTGGAGTGAGGTCCCATAGCACAGAATCAGGCTTCAAGTCACCCACCAATGGAGAAGGTCACTTACTATTATTTTGACCACAGCACCCAGACAAAGGAGAGAGGTCCCACAGCAGAGAACCAGGCATCATATCACCCACCACAGGAGTAGGCCACCATTTAGTTACTTTGACCCCTACACCCAGACGGAGGAGAGAGGTTACACAGCAGAGAATCAGGCATTTAGATCACCCACCACAGGAGTAGGCCACCATTGAATCAGACCCCGGCAACCATGTCAGATGGCACAAGCATAAGCTTTATATCAATCAGCACAGGAGAAGGCGACTTTGACAGACTTTGACCCCTACACCCGGACGGAGGAGAGAGGTTTCAAAGCAGAGAATCAGGCATTTAGATCACCCACCACAGGAGTAGGCCCCAATTTAATGGGACCCCGGCAACCATGTCAGATGGCACAACCATCAGCTTCATATCAATCAGCACAGCAGAAGGCGACTTTGAAAGACTTTGACCCCTACACCCAGACGGAGGAGAGAGGTTTCACAGCAGAGAATCAGGCATTTAGATCACCCACCACAGGAGTAGGCCCCCATTGAATCAGACCCTGGCAACCATGTCAGATGGCACAACCATCAGCTTTATATCAATCAGCACAGGAGAAGGCGACTTTGAAAGACTTTGACCCCTACACCCAGATGGAGGAGAGAGGTTTCACAGCAGAGAATCAGGCATCATATCAACCACCACAGGAGAAGCCACCATTTAGTTACTTTGACCCCTGCACCCAGGAAGAGGAGAGAGGCACCACAGCACATATTCTGGCATCATATCAGCCACCACAGGAGAAGCCACCATTGAGTTACTTTGACCCCCGCACCCAGGAAGAGGAGAGAGGCACCACAGCACATATTCTGGCATCATTTCAGCCACCACAGGAGAAGCCACCATTGAGTTACTTTGACCCCCGCACCCAGGAAGAGGAGAGAGGCACCACAGCACATATTCTGGCATCATATCAGCCACCACAGGAGAAGCCACTATTTAGTTACTTTGACCCCTTCACCCAAACAGAGGAGAGAGGTTCCACATCAGAGAATCAGGCATCATATCAACCACCACAGGAGTAGGCCACAATTTAGTATATTTGACCCCTGCACCCAGGAAGAGGAGAGAGGCCCCACAGCACATATTCTGGCATCATATCACACACCACAGGAGAAGGCCTCTTTCAGTGATTTAGGCCTTTGGACCCAGACAGAGGAGAGAGGTCAGAGATTAGCTTCATATCCCCCAGCACAGCAGAAGACCGCTTTATTTGACTTAGGCCTCAGCACCCAGACAGAAGACAGAGGTAGCATGGCAGAGGTTATGGCTTCATGTCACCCGTTAGTTTAACCGGCCACTTTCATCTGGTTAGGCCCCGGCGCCCAGACAGAGAAGAGTTTCATTCAACTGTGGGTTTCATAAAATTTGTATCAAATAAAGAAGTGGCCCGTAGCACAACAAGACATGTTTTAGGCAGTTAATAAGGACTACTCTGCACAAGGGAGGGACAGGTCCTGTGGGATCCATGCCTGGTTCATCTTTATGAAGGTCAGCTTGTCCACGTTGGCTGTGGACAGGCGGCTGCGCTTGTCAGTAATGACGCCCCCTGCCGTGCTGAATACGCGTTCAGATAAAACGCTGGCCGCCGGGCAGGAAAGCACCTCCAAGGCATAACATGCTAACTCTGGCCACGTGGACAATTTCGAAACCCAGTAGTTGAATGGGGCCGAACCATCCGTCAGGATGTGGAGGGGTGTGCAGACATACTGTTCAACCATGTTAGTGAAATGCTGCCTCCTGCTAACACGTTCCGTATCAGGTGTCGGTGCAGATAGCTGTGGCGTGGAGACAAAACTTTTCCACATTTCTGCCATGCTAACCCTGCCCTCAGATGAGCTGGCCGTGACACAGCTGCGTTGGCGACCTCTTGCCACTCCTCTGCCTTCACCTTCCACCTGTTCCCCTGTGACATGTGGGAATGCTCTCAAGAGCGCCTCTATCAGCGTGCGCTTGTACTCGCGCATCTTACGGTCGCGCTCCAGTTCAGGAATTAAAGTGGGCACATTGTCTTTATACCGGGGATCCAGCAGGGTGGCCACCCAGTAGTCTGCACACGTTAAAACGTGGGCAACTCTGCTGTCGTTGCGCAGGCATTGGAGCATATATTCGCTCATGTGGGCCAGGCTACCCATGGGTAAGGACAAGCTGTCCTCTGTGGGAGGCGTATCGTCATCGTCCACCGTATCCCCCCAGCCACGCACCAGTGATGGGCCTGGGCTGCCACCCCCGCTGTGAACTTGCGTCATCCTCGTCCCCCTCCACCTCCTCCTCCTCATCCTCCTCGTCCTCCAGTACAGTGCCTTGGCTGGCGACTTGTGAACCTGTCCTCTGCTGCTTAAACAAACCTCCCTCTGAGCCACTTCGAACAGACTGGCCCGAAAGTGTTAGAAACGAGCCCTCATCCTCCTCCTCCTCCTCCACCTGGGCCACCTCCTCTAACATCATTGCCCTAAGTGTTTTCTCAAGGAGACATAGAAGTGGTATTGTAACGCTGATAACAGTGTCATCGCCACTGGCCATGTTGGTGGAGTACTCGAAACAGCGCAGCAGGGCACACAGGTCTCGCATGGAGGCCCAATCATTGGTGGTGAAGTGGTGCTGTTCGGCAGTACGACTGACGCGAGCGTGCTGCAGCTGAAACTCCACTATGGCCTGCTGCTGCTCGCACAGTCTCTCCAGCATGTGCAAGGTGGAGTTCCACCGGGTGGGCACGTCGCATATGAGGCGGTGAGCGGGAAGGCCGAAGTTCCGCTGTAGCGCAGACAGGCGAGCAGCGGCAGGATGTGAACGGCGGAAGCGCGCACAGACGGCCCGCACTTTATGCAGCAGCTCTGACATGTTGGGGTAGTGGTGAATGAACCTCTGCACCACCAAGTTCAGCACATGCGCCAGGCAAGGGATGTGCGTCAAACCGGCTAGTCCCAGAGCTGCCACGAGATTTCGCCCATTATCGCATACCACCAGGCCTGGCTTGAGGCCCACCGGCAGAAACCACTCGTCGGTCTGTTGTTCAATACCCCGCCACAACTCCTTTGCGCTGTGGGGCCTGTCCCCCAAACATATGAGTTTCAGAATGGCCTGCTGACGTTTACCCCGGGCTGTGCTGAAGTTGGTGGTGAAGGTGTGTGGCTGACCGGATGAGCTGGTGGAAGCAGTGGAGGAGGAAGCTGAGTAGGAGGAGGAGGCTACAGGAGGCAGAGAATGATGCCCTGCGATCCTAGGGGGCGGAAGGACGTGCGCCAAGGAACTGTCCGCCGGGGGCCCAGCCGCCACTACATTCATCCAGTGTGCAGTTAGTGAGATATAGCGTCCCTGGCCGTGCTTACTGGTCCACGTATCTGTGGTTAGGTGGACCTTGCCACAAATGGCGTTGCGCAGTGCACACTTGATTTTATCGGACACTTGCATGTGCAGGGAAGGCACGGCTGTCTTGGAGAAGTAGTGGCGGCTGGGAACCACATACTGCGGGACAGCCATGGCCATCAGCTGTTTGAAGCTGTCTGTGTCCACCAGCCGGAATGACAGCATTTCAAAGGCCAGCAGTTTAGAAATGCTGGCGTTCAGGCCAAGGGCTCGAGGGTGACTCGGGGGGAATTTGCGCTTCCTCTCTAAGGTTTGAGATATTGAGAGCTGAACGCTGCTGTGTGATATAGTGGAGACGCTAGTTGACGGTGGCGGTGGTGGTGGTGTCGGTGGCACATCCTCTGTTTGCTGCTCGGCAGGTGGCAACATTCCTCTCGAGGCGGAAGCCGAGGCAGCAGCGGTAGAGGGAGCAGGGGGAGCCTCAGCGAGTGCCTGGTTTTTAAGGTGTGTACCCCACTGCAGTTCATGCTTTGCATGTAGATGCCTGGTCATGCAGGTTGTGCTGAGGTTCAGAACGTTAATGCCTCGCCTCAGGCTCTGATGGCAGAGCGTGCAAGTCACTCGGGTCTTGTCGGTAGGACATTGTTTAAAGAAGTGCCATGCCAGGGAACTCTTTGAAGCTGCCTTTGTGGGGCTGGGTCCCTGTTGGCGATGTCCAGTAGCAGGCGAACTCTGGGGGCGGCGGCTCGTCTGCTTTGGCCCCCTGCTCCCTCTTTGGCTTCGCTGTTGTCTCGGTCTCACCACTACCTCTTCCTCTGAACTGTGAAAGTCATCGCCACGACCTTCAGTCCATGTGGGGTCTAAGACCTCATCGTCCTCTGCATCGTCTTCCACCCAGTCTCCCTCCCTGACCTCCTCCTGTTCAGTCTGCACACTGCAAAAAGACGCGGCAGTGGGCACCTGTGTTTCGTCATCATCAGAGAGTCGGTGACTCTGCTGTGGTGGTATTCCCATGTCCTCTTCATCTGGAGACATAAGTGGTTGTGCGTCAGTGCATGGTATGTCTTCCTCCACTGGGGAAGGGCTAGGTGGACGCCCCTGGGAAACCCTGGAAGCAGAGTCTTCAAACAGAAGAAGAGACTGCTGCATAACTTGTGGCTCAGACCGTTTCCCTGATATGCTTGGGGGTGATGTGACAGACTGATGGGCTTGGTTTTCAGGTGCCACCTGTGCGCTTTCCGCAGAAGACTGGGTGGAAGACCATGTGGTGAACGTGCTGGAAGCACTGTCGGCCACCCAATCGATTAATGCCTGTACCTGCTCAGGCCTTACCATCCTAAGAGCGGCATTGGGCCCCACGAGATATTGCGGTACATTCTGCCGGCTAGTTGAGGGAGTTCGTTCCCTACTGTGTGCGCCTGGGGCCGAACGGCCACGTCCTCTACCAGCAACAGAGGCTCCACGGACACCACCACGACCGCGTCCTCGTCCCTTAATAGTATTTTTCTTCATTGTTGCGATTCAACTCGCACCACAATGAAATATATTATTTTTTATAAGCAAAATCCCCTCACTGGAATACTTTCAGTCTTTTGACTGTATGGATTACAGATGGAATGACTGTTATATGTGAGTACCGCTTTCTTTGACAGATTCTAGTATGGGTACATATATGTTTTCCCAACCCCAGCACATTAGTTTGCTAATTCCAGATGTATGAAACGCAGGCCTAACTGTATCTAGTATATTGAACGCCAGATAAACTAACTTGGCCTTTTTTAAATAAAAAAAAAATTCCCTCACTGGAATACTTTCAGTCTTTTAACTGTATGGATTACAGATGGAATGACTGTTATATGTGAGTACCGCTTTCTTTGACAGATTCTAGTATGGGTACATATATGTTTTCCCAACCCCAGCACATTAGTTTGCTAATTCCAGATGTATGAAACGCAGGCCTAACTGTATCTAGTATATTGAACGCCAGATAAACTAACTTGGTCTTTTTTAAATAAAAAAAATCCCCTCACTGGAATACTTTCAGTCTTTTGACTGTATGGATTACAGATGGAATGACTGTTATATGTGAGTACCGCTTTCTTTGACAGATTCTAGTATGGGTACATATATGTTTTCCCAACCCCAGCACATTAGTTTGCTAATTCCAGATGTATGAAACGCAGGCCTAACTGTATCTAGTATATTGAACGCCAGATAAACTAACTTGGCCTTTTTTAAATAAAAAAAATTCCCTCACTGGAATACTTTCAGTCTTTTGACTGTATGGATTACAGATGGAATGACTGTTATATGTGAGTACCGCTTTCTTTGACAGATTCTAGTATGGGTACATATATGTTTTCCCAACCCCAGCACATTAGTTTGCTAATTCCAGATGTATGAAACGCAGGCCTAACTGTATCTAGTATATTGAACGCCAGATAAACTAACTTGGCCTTTTTTAAATAAAAAAAATCCCCTCACTGGAATACTTTCAGTCTTTTGACTGTATGGATTACAGATGGAATGACTGTTATATGTGAGTACCGCTTTCTTTGACAGATTCTAGTATGGGTACATATATGTTTTCCCAACCCCAGCACATTAGTTTGCTAATTCCAGATGTATGAAACGCAGGCCTAACTGTATCTAGTATATTGAACGCCAGATAAACTAACTTGGCCTTTTTTAAATAAAAAAAATCCCCTCACTGGAATACTTTCAGTCTTTTGACTGTATGGATTACAGATGGAATGACTGTTATATGTGAGTACCGCTTTCTTTGACAGATTCTAGTATGGGTACATATATGTTTTCCCAACCCCAGCACATTAGTTTGCTAATTCCAGATGTATGAAACGCAGGCCTAACTGTATCTAGTATATTGAACGCCAGATAAACTAACTTGGCCTTTTTTAAATAAATAAAAAATTCCCTCACTGGAATACTTTCAGTCTTTTGACTGTATGGATTACAGATGGAATGACTGTTATATGTGAGTACCGCTTTCTTTGACAGATTCTAGTATGGGTACATATATGTTTTCCCAACCCCAGCACATTAGTTTGCTAATTCCAGATGTATGAAACGCAGGCCTAACTGTATCTAGTATATTGAACGCCAGATAAACTAACTTGGCCTTTTTTAAATAAAAAAAATTCCCTCACTGGAATACTTTCAGTCTTTTGACTGTATGGATTACAGATGGAATGACTGTTATATGTGAGTACCGCTTTCTTTGACAGATTCTAGTATGGGTACATATATGTTTTCCCAACCCCAGCACATTAGTTTGCTAATTCCAGATGTATGAAACGCAGGCCTAACTGTATCTAGTATATTGAACGCCAGATAAACTAACTTGGCCTTTTTTAAATAAAAAAAATTCCCTCACTGGAATACTTTCAGTCTTTTGACTGTATGGATTACAGATGGAATGACTGTTATATGTGAGTACCGCTTTCTTTGACAGATTCTAGTATGGGTACATATATGTTTTCCCAACCCCAGCACATTAGTTTGCTAATTCCAGATGTATGAAACGCAGGCCTAACTGTATCTAGTATATTGAACGCCAGATAAACTAACTTGGCCTTTTTTAAATAAAAAAAATTCCCTCACTGGAATACTTTCAGTCTTTTGACTGTATGGATTACAGATGGAATGACTGTTATATGTGAGTACCGCTTTCTTTGACAGATTCTAGTATGGGTACATATATGTTTTCCCAACCCCAGCACATTAGTTTGCTAATTCCAGATGTATGAAACGCAGGCCTAACTGTATCTAGTATATTGAACGCCAGATAAACTAACTTGGCCTTTTTTAAATAAAAAAAAATTCCCTCACTGGAATACTTTCAGTCTTTTGACTGTATGGATTACAGATGGAATGACTGTTATATGTGAGTACCGCTTTCTTTGACAGATTCTAGTATGGGTACATATATGTTTTCCCAACCCCAGCACATTAGTTTGCTAATTCCAGATGTATGAAACACAGGCCTAACTGTATCTAGTATATTGAACGCCAGATAAACTAACTTGGCCTTTTTTAAATAAAAAAAATTCCCTCACTGGAATACTTTCAGTCTTTTGACTGTATGGATTACAGATGGAATGACTGTTATATGTGAGTACCGCTTTCTTTGACAGATTCTAGTATGGGTACATATATGTTTTCCCAACCCCAGCACATTAGTTTGCTAATTCCAGATGTATGAAACGCAGGCCTAACTGTATCTAGTATATTGAACGCCAGATAAACTAACTTGGCCTTTTTTAAATAAAAAAAATTCCCTCACTGGAATACTTTCAGTCTTTTGACTGTATGGATTACAGATGGAATGACTGTTATATGTGAGTACCGCTTTCTTTGACAGATTCTAGTATGGGTACATATATGTTTTCCCAACCCCAGCACATTAGTTTGCTAATTCCAGATGTATGAAACGCAGGCCTAACTGTATCTAGTATATTGAACGCCAGATAAACTAACTTGGCCTTTTTTAAATAAAAAAAATTCCCTCACTGGAATACTTTCAGTCTTTTGACTGTATGGATTACAGATGGAATGACTGTTATATGTGAGTACCGCTTTCTTTGACAGATTCTAGTATAGGTACATATATGTTTTCCCAACCCCAGCACATTAGTTTGCTAATTCCAGATGTATGAAACGCAGGCCTAACTGTATCTAGTATATTGAACGCCAGATAAACTAACTTGGCCTTTTTTAAATAAAAAAAAAATTCCCTCACTGGAATACTTTCAGTCTTTTGACTGTATGGATTACAGATGGAATGACTGTTATATGTGAGTACCGCTTTCTTTGACAGATTCTAGTATGGGTACATATATGTTTTCCCAACCCCAGCACATTAGTTTGCTAATTCCAGATGTATGAAACGCAGGCCTAACTGTATCTAGTATATTGAACGCCAGATAAACTAACTTGGCCTTTTTTAAATAAAAAAAATTCCCTCACTGGAATACTTTCAGTCTTTTGACTGTATGGATTACAGATGGAATGACTGTTATATGTGAGTACCGCTTTCTTTGACAGATTCTAGTATGGGTACATATATGTTTTCCCAACCCCAGCACATTAGTTTGCTAATTCCAGATGTATGAAACGCAGGCCTAACTGTATCTAGTATATTGAACGCCAGATAAACTAACTTGGCCTTTTTTAAATAAATAAAAAATTCCCTCACTGGAATACTTTATGGCTTTTCACTGTATGGATTACAGGTGGACTGGTATTAGTAGGGGTGACACAAGCACACCCAAGTCCCTGATGTAGGATTTCTATGGCACAGACCACTATTACAAGTGATTAATGGACGTTGGGAGAGATTGTGCTGCAGCACTAGTCCCAAGATGGCCGCCGCCTATCAGCCCAGTAACATGTGCCACAAAATGGTCTGCACAACCTTTAAAAAAAATAGCCTTGGACTGTGCTGCTAAATCGCTATTGGTCTGAATCCCAGGTGTAGATGTCTGACTTGTTTGGAGCTTTGGAATGCACACTGTGGCAGCTTCTGCTGCAGCACTACAAGTCGCAAAATGGCGGCCGGCGGTCAGCCCAGGTACATGTGGATGGAAAAATCACTCTGGCCACTCTAAAAATAGCCAATCCCTATCAAAAAAGCAGCTCAGCTGCAGTTGTTCAGATGAATCACAGGTGGAGGAGAGAAATTTGCTTCCAGTTATTCAATTATCCCTGCCTATTCTCGCCCTAGCATCAGCTGCGTCTATCCCTGTTCTATTCACATCGGGAGTGAGCACGTCCCGACGTGCGCACAAGCTTATAAAGAGGCTGAGTCACATGCTGCACTTGGCCAATCACAGCCTTGCCAATAGTAGGCATGGCTGCGATGGCATCTTAGGGCAAGTAGTATGATGCATGTTGATTGGCTGCTTTGCAGCCTTTCAAAATGCGCCAAAATACATGCCGAACGACGAACCCGAACCCGAACTTTTACGAAAAAGTTCGGGTTCGGGTCCGTGTCACGAACACCCCAAAATTCGGTACGGACCCGAACTATGCTCGAACTGTTCGCTCAACACTAGTTACAAGGCTTAGTAGTTTAGAAGCAAATCTTAAAATTTTTCAAAAACCAAATTTTTAGGGACCAATTCAGGTCTGAAGTCACTATGTGAGGCTTACATAATAGAAACCACCCAAAAATGACCCCATTCTAGAAACTACACCCCTCAAGGTATTCAAAATTGATTTTACAAACATTGTTAACTCTTTAGGTGTTCCACAAGAGTTAATGGCAAATGGAGATAAAATTTGAGAATTTAAATTTTTGTTCAAATTTTCCATTTTAATCCATTTTTTCCAGTAACAATGCAAGGGTTAACAGCCAAACAAAATGCTATATTTATTGCCCCGATTCTGTAGTTTGCAGAAACACCCCATATGTGGCCGTAAACTACTGTACGGGCACACAGTAGGGCGTAGAGGGAAAGGTGCGCCGTGTGGTTTTTGGAACGCAGATTTTGCTGGACTGGTTTATTTACACCATGTCCCATTTGAAGCCCCCCTGATGCACCCCTAGAGTAGAAACTCCATAAAAATTACCCCATTTTGGAAACTACGGGATAAGGTGGCAGTTTTGTTGGGACTATTTTTAGGGTACATATGATTTTTGGTTTATCTATATTACATTTTTGTGAGGCAGGGTTACCAAAAATAGAAATTCTGAAATTTCATCTCCATTTGCCATAAACTGTTGAGGATCACCTAAAGGGTTAATAAAGTTTGTAAAATCAGTTTTGAATACCGTGTGGGGTGGAGTTTCTTAGATGGGGTCGCTTTTATGGTGTTTCTACTCTAGGGGTGCATCAGGGGGACTTCAAAAAGGCCATCAAAATCTGCCTTCCAGAAACTATACGGCGTTCCTTTCCTTCTGCGCCCTGCCGTTTGGTCATACAGCAGTTTACGACCACATATGGGGTGTTTCTGTAAACTGTAGAATCAGGGTAATAAATATTACGTTTTTTTGGGCTGTCAACCCTTGCTTTATTAGAAAAAAACTGATTAAAATAGAAAATTTGCCCAAAAATTGCTGTTTTGGCACCGTTTTTATTTAATTTTTTTGACCGTGTTCATCTGAGGGGTTAGGTCATGGTGTATTTTTATAGAACATATTCTTACAGACGCGGCGATACCTAATATGTCTACTTTTTAAAATTTATTTATGTTTTACACTATATTATCTTTTTAGAAACAAAAAAAAACAATTCAGTATCTCCCTAGTTTAAGAGTCATTTTTTTTTGTTTTTAGCCGATTATCAAATTTTTTGCGGAATGAGAGGACGGTCACTAGTGTTGAGCAACAAACTGTTGGGCGTACAGGTTAGTTTGCTCCACCATTAGACTTACAAAGTGATCACTGAAAAAAAGACAAAAGTAGTCGTATTCAGTGACGCCCACTGTGGAAATCTGGATTCCTGGTTGGCCTACAAAATCAGGAATCACGGGCTCAAAACGCTCTGGGGTATACCAGACAAGTTCACCGACAGGGGGTTCCGGTGGATTTAACTGGTGATAAACTTTATTTGGTGTGCGTGTGTGGTGGGGCACGGGTGTTCGCGAACTTACCCTGAACCTAACAGACAAAAAAAAAAGGTGTGCGATGCGCTAAGAGTGCCGGCCACAGTCAGCGTACGCAAGAAAAAATAAATAATAAATGCTTGCGCCCCAAAAAAAGTTGTGGGGGGGGGGGGCAGGGGGGCAAGCTGCAGCACCCTTGTGGGGTCTAGGGTCACACAGCTGTGCTGTGGACCCCAGACACCCGATTTAGGGTGATGCAACAAAAAAAAATTTTTTTTTTTTTTCTTACTAACTTTCCCTGAATATCCCTGCCTAACCTAACCTTTCTCTAACCTTTCCCTAAATACCTGGGTGGTGCTGGGGGTGCTGGGGCACAGATGGGGTGCTGGCTGACGATCCCTGCACAGATGGGGGTGCTGGCTCTGAGATCCATGTGCAGTGCTCCTCTCTCCTCGGCTCCCGGACTGAAAAGGAGGAAGAAAGGAGCGCTGTAGTAATTTGAACTGCCCGGCCCTGCAGCCGACCAATCAGAGCCGATCCTGAGAGGTGATGTCATATCACCTCTCAGGATTGCAGGATGGTGATTGGTGGTGTATTATCACACCACCGATCACCATCCTGTTCCGGGTTATCGGGTCCCCAGAGATCACGGCGGTGATCAGAAATACACATGACGTACCGGTACGTCATGTGTCCGGAACAGGTTAAATCAAAAAGTTCAGTGTTTATTCACACATTAGCAAGTTCATAAAACAAAAAGTCACTTTCAAGCAAAAAGTCACCTTGCAGTATTGGTGTTAGTTCACACCAGGCGGGCTATTCTGCCACAAAGTCCATCAGCAGGCTTTAGTCGGCCTGTTTCCCCTCACACGGGTCTCAGCCCTCCACCCCAGCACAAGCCTCAGATGCCAACACAGAGATTCCTTCTGAACCCAGCTGTTTTTTAAAGTCAGCTAGGTGTTGCTAAACCCCAGACTGGCACTTAAAATCCAGTCCGTTGTTTGACCCCACCTGGCTGCAAATCAGCCCAGCAGCACACGTTGGGAGGAAAAAAACTGTTTTCCCAGACAACTCCCTTTACTGTGTCACAGAGGGAAGGCTGTCATCAATGATAGGGCCGTCTCCCTGACTCCAAAGCCCAGAATGAGCGGGGACTGAAATACAAGTTCCCATAAAACTATATATCAATCTGCTCAGCTCCTCCTGCTCTATAACATGCTGCCTGCAGATTGCACTGTATTTCATAGTGACAGGTTCCCTTTAACAGATTCGTCGAAAACAATGAAGCAGAAAATTGAGGGAAAAATGTACGTTTTCACTGACAGAACTCGCACGTGTTTAATATTGCTCAAGTGCATGAGCGCTAACTGAGCTAAAACCCATTTAAGCCATGCAGAATCCATTTAATGCTGATAGCAAGAAAAGTCCATAATGTTAAATGCAGGTCAAAGTGAACAAGGATTGTGAGAATCATGTGTCAACTGCTCTTTCACGTAAAGTGATTTGACATTAGCGTCATGGTGACTTGGCCGGTGATGAAATGTAAACCTTTAGCTCATGACATTTACTGCACCACAACAAGCAGGGGAAATACATAGTGATGGACGGACTATGTAGTATACACTGTGACATGTCTCGCAACATTTAGATAATAAAAGCGGATGTAGTACATTAAACCATTTGTCAAGCTGTGTATAACAATCTCAAGTATCTTTTTCTCCTAGCAGTTAAAAAAGAATGGAACATTTATTAATATTGGTGCCTTGCCACACCAAGTGTTTTCTGCAACTTTTTTAAACAGTGGTGCAAAACGTTCATAAATGAGTTGTGGCAGGTGCAGCTCTGGAAGCTAGAAGCGCTCATTAGATAGTATTCACCTGGGAAAATCAGCGGGGGGGCAACCAGGGGGGCAAAGAACAACATAGGGGGGGCGATTGCCCCCCCTCGCCCCCTCAAGCGACTCCACTAAGCGGCATCACTGTTTATTATCCATGTACTGTGACATGACTGTTTATTATTCTTGTACCATGACATCCAGTGCTGTAACTAGAAATCACTGGGCCCCACATCAAATTTTTGAACGAGCCCCACTCCCTCAGCAGCTTCTTTGCAACTCCCGACTCCTGTGCAACCCAAACTCTTGAGGCTAGTGAAGATCCCACTCTCAGATGAGGCCCGGTAGCCACTCCGTCCATTTCCTATTGTGTCACTTTATATAATGTCATTGTATAATACTGTTGAGAGGGCCCTGTATATAAAACCTTTTAGTCCTCCTCCTAGGTGGGCACCTTCTCAGTTCCCTTCCCCTGCTTCCCCTATAGCTACGCCCCTGATGACATCACTGTTTATTATTCATGTACTGTATGATCACTGTTTATTATTCATGTACTGTATGATCACTGTTTATTATCCATGTACTGTATGATCACTGTTTATTATCCATGTACTGTGGCATCAGTGTTTATTAGCCATGTACTAAGACATGACTGTTTATTATCCATGTACTGTGTGATCACTGTTTATTATCCATGTACTGTGACTTCAATGTTTATCAAAATTGAAAATTGAAATCCCCCCCCCCCCCCCCGATGCCAAATTCTCAACCTATTCCATTTACTCCAGTTCTACTGTTAAAGATGTACTTGGAAAGCATTACATACAGCACTACAAACATACAGGAGAATACAGCAATACGTACTTCTTACATCTAGTGATGTCTCCTCTGATGTAGACATTCACTTTCCTTATCTTCCTCTGTTTGGACCAGACAATCATGATGAATTATTTTAGCCATCTCTTGTTTGACAAACAGACATCTTAGTTTCCTACTTTTCATCATCCTCCCATGTTCTGAACATCCCATCCTGCCACCGCCCCCATATTGTGCCCATTGTGCTCCCCAATACTGTACTGCTGAAACAGATAATCCCCCTGAAAATACTAGTACCACACAAATAGTGCCCCTTTCAATAATTATTGGCACACAGTGCTCTCTAAAATAATGGGGCCTAGCAAATAGTGCCCCTAACACAAATAGTGCCCTAAACATAGTGTCCCCCAAAAATAATTGTGCTAAGCTGATACTGTGCTAGGATACCCCCCACAGCAATAGTGTCGGGATTCGAACCCATGACCAGCCACATCCCAGGCGGTAGCCCTGCTTACTAGGCTACCGTCCTCTCTGGACATTACTCCCTGAAACCTATTATGTAACCTCAGTCTTGCCAAGCCTTGCTCATCACCCTTGATTCCCCACACCTGGTACTTCCCTATATAAGTCCAGCCCCTTGCTGATTATTGAGCTCCTGAGCCTTGATCAAGCTTCTCCTCATCTGCTGCTCTTGCTACAACTGGAAGTCCACTGCTGACCAGGAATTGCCTACCGACTACTCTTCTGCTTGTCCCTATCTACTGAACTGCTACCACCGTTGCCATCCGGATTGTCTGACTACGCTTACTGCCGCCTGCCCTGACCCACCGCCTGCCTACCGACTACTCTTCTGCTTGTCCCTATCTACTACCTGCCTGCGGTCCTTGCCACTGGGCTCCACTCCTACCTCCAGCCAGCGGTCCTCTGACTCAGGTGAGCCTATAGGATTGTTACAAATAGTTTTCCCAAAAGTCTCACCAATAGTAATAATTCTCTCCCGAAGTGCACTTAGTGGTAACAGCAATTTCTGTACTTCCCCTTTAAGAGCAGGGATATGGTGTGTTAACCAACATACACTACTACTAATGTCCATTTGGACTGAATACCACCAATTTTCCTGCACCTACCTACTTAACTAAGACTTAACTTTTATTTCCTATTGATTAATATTACTGGTGTGAAAAACTAGTTAGGTTAAAAATTTCAGTGATCACTGGCCTTTATATGTCTCATAGTCCACCTTGTCAGGACTGTCACCTGACTAGGTTAAGAGGGTTGATGCACACTTATGCCACCAGGTCGCGCGCTGCCTGTGTATTCAATATGCACTGTGCAATTCTTTTCCCTAATAACACTAGGTCTCAGTGATTAACTGCCATAAAACTTAGAGCTTCACACTGCACCCCGACATGTTTCGCCGTAACTCTGCCCTAACCCCTGAAGACGCCGTGATACGGTGAAACATGTCGGGGGGCAGCGTGAAGCTCTAAGTTTTATGGCAGTTAATCACTGAGACCTAGTGTTATTAGGGAAACGAATTGCACAGTGCATATTGAATACACAGGCAGCGCGCGACCTGGTGGCATAAGTGTGCATCAACCCTCTTAACCTAGTCAGGTGACAGTCCTGACAAGGTGGACTATGAGACATATAAAGGCCAGTGATCACTGAAATTTTTAACCTAACTAGTTATTCACACCAGTAATATTAATCAATAGGAAATAAAAGTTAAGTCTTAGTTAAGTACTTAGTGGTAACAGTGCACCTACAGTGCCCCCAATAGTCATAATGTTCCCCTTTGTGCACCAGAAGTAGTAATGACTCCATAGTGCCCATACTAGTATCGTAATTATATTCCCCATAGTCCATCAGTAGTAATAAAGCTCACCATAATGCCCCCCAGTAGTAATAATTTGCCTTATAATGTGTACCTCCTAATAATGTATCCCAGCACAAAAAGTATCCCCTTATAATGTGTGCCAGTACAAAAAATTCTAAACTGTAGAAACTAGGTATGACGCCAGTTGCGCTTGCAACTGGGCAACATTTTTAAGGGTTAACCAATGGGTTTTTATTTAAATAATAATAAAAGTTAAATGTTAATTTATCGCATAACAAACACATAATTGGAGTGATAAATGGGAAAAGGAGTTAATGTAAGTTATGTAACTGCTTTTAAATAAATATATGAGTAAAGGTCTAATACCCTGCACTTATCAGGCTGTGTGCCTCGTCATCAATTAGGCACGTCCTTCCGAAGTGCATGGGTTATCAAAGACCAGTGCAAAATGCCGGTTTGATAAATGATCCCCAATAGAAGACCACTGGAAAGGGTTAACATTTGCTATTTGGGTTAATGTATTTTCTGTATGCTAGTGTTATTCCAAATGTTGAAGATGGTAGCACTATTTAGGTTATTGTGCCCTGCTCAGAAGGAGGAAGGTTGGACCTGTCCCCTCTGAGGGAGGAGTGGAGGGGTGCAGTGTAAGGCCTACTCAAAAGTGTCTCCACCCTCGCATGCTGAGGAAAAAATACCCGAGAAGATTTATCAAACTGGTGTAAAGTAGAACTGACTTAGTTGCCTGTAGCTACTTTACACCAGTTTGATAAATCTCCCCCACCATCTTCTGAGAGAGAACAGAATATATAGACTACTGAGGGCCAATTTAAAGGACTAGTACAAAGGCGAGACAGTAAGTGTAATCGCTTGTTTATGACAACAGGCCTTACTGCTATTGGAAAAGGTATATTGATTCAGCGCCCACCATGCTTGTACAATGGATTAGCTACCAGTAGGAGGATCTGCACCCTGCTGTGGGAGCTACAGTACACTGAGGAAGGGGCGTAAGACCCTGAAACGCGTCTGACATTACAGAGTGAGCGTGGAATCATCGAAAAGGAAAAAAGGAAAAAAGGAAGCAAGCGACAGCTTGAAACTAAAGGATAAAGGAAAAAGATCTGCTTGAATCCAAAGACTGAAGGAGCAGTCGACTAATAGTGACATCATCCGGTCCCCTAGCCAACCAGGTCACGTGGGACGCCATGCACAGGCCCAGCACACCACGCTGGTGTAAGGCCACCTGGGAACAGCGCTGCGGTGAAGCGGTGAAGAGGGGTAAGACCGGGCTCGTATAAGAGCATTACAACTCGCATGAAGAGACTGTGAGTAACGACACCTCTAGTCTAATACTGATTCTATCCGATATCCCTCAGTGAGCGTGCATGATTTTGTTGCCAGATACCGGAACTTTTGTTGCAACACAATTATTGCTCAGCCGTGCTTCGGCTGTATTGCTACGCCTAACGGGAATAGTACTCTGATTGGGACATGTGGATACTGCCGCCACGCTGCCAGATGGTTCAATAGAATTCACAGTGACTGTTTTATGCTATATTAGTCGCTTGGCACAGCGGCTTCACTGAGTGGTTGTGGACGCAGGAATCTCCATAATATTGTGTGTATGAGTGGGGATCCCATACGCCATCCACTACTTATGTGTAATATGTATGTTTTATGTTATTTTTAGGGGTATGGTTTTAGAATATTAAAGTATATTATTACTATCACTAACTGTGTTTCCCTTCTGTGTGTGCTTACACCTCATTTGTTCTTTGTGGTCCTGAGGGTGAGCACCTTATCCATACGGTGAGGGGGTGAGCCGCTGTATTCCTCTGTTTTACATCTTGCAGTTTTATATTCCTTGTTCAGCCTTGGGAAGGTTGTGTATATACTCTGGAGAGACTATACTGAATGCCACCACTGTCTTTATTTATGAACTATCTCAGTAAAGAACATTGTATTTGTTACCCCCATCTTGGCCTCATCATTGCACTGTCTACATGAGGGAGCCCTGCCTGCACCTAACACCAGGCAGGTCCACTAATACCAAGATGTGGCCCAAGAGAAGAAAAGGTGCTCCCTTTATTCACTGCTGCAGAGCCCCAGGAAGCGCCAGAGCGAGGACAGCCACTGTAAACCACTACTACTCCTATCTGTGCCACCACTACCACTCCTATTCTCACATCTTTCGACTGCAGGCTGCCTGATGCATATACAGTATTTGTGAATAGCCCTTTAAAATAAATGTTCTTCTAATGTATCAAACGGCAAAATCTCTTTTAGTAAAACTGTAGCAAAACAGATTAGGTGCAATCAATCAAACGTGAGTTAAAGCCATTTTAATTTTATACTGAAGCATGATTTATGTTGCCAGTATGTATTAAATGAAAATATACCACAGTCGCATGATTGATCAGAAATGTTTGCTAGTGTGTAGACAATCTGCTGCAACTCAGCAAACAGTAAGGGTGTTTCTACTTAATAAAGTAACATGCTCCATCCAAATGTACGATGGAATTGATATACAAAATGTAGCAGGCACAATATATTTTTAGAAACTAGAATATATAAAAGAGACAACCAGTTTTCCTGGAAAATGCCAGTAAACAATAGCGTTGTATATTTACAGTGCTTTTCCAGGCTAAACTGCAGGCAAAATGAAGACATGAAAAACATAATTTAAAATAGATCCATCACAGTACCAAGTCCGCATGTGTTTACTTAAAGGGAACCTGTCACCTGGATTTTGGGTATAGAGCTGAGGCCATGGGCTGCTAGATGGCCGCTAGCACATCCGCAATATCCAGTCCCCATAGCAATCTGTGCTTTTATTGTGTCCAAAAAACGATTTTATAGATATGTAAATGAGCCTTAGATGAGTCCTGTCTCCTCCATGCTTCAGAGATGAGTCCAGCGTTCTCTGACTCTTGGAGTGCAGCCATGCCCACTCTGAAGGAGGCCAGCACCGCCCCACATTCTCCGAATCTCCTCCTTGCTCCCTGACGTCACAAAGCTAGAGCGTCGTAATCTCGCGATGCGTGAGCTAGCGCATGCGCAGTTCGTTCCCTGAGGCTGATGCCAGCACAGGGAAGCAACACTATGCCGACACTGCGCATGCGCTAGCTCATGCATCGCGAGATTACGGCGCTCTAGCTTTGTGACGTAGGGGAGCAAGGAGAAGATTCGGAGGATGCGGTGCTGGGCTACTTCACAGTGGGCATGGCTGGGCTCTGGAAACGTTAGTAACAGCTCCTTGGGCTTCTTACTTGCCCCATTTACATATATATAAAATCACAATAAAAGCACAGAGATATAGGAAGAATGGATATTGCGGATGTGCTAGCGGCCATCTAGCAGACCATGTCCTCAGCTCTATACCCAAAATCCAGGTGACAGATTCCCTTTAAAGCTGTCATGTCTTCAGCAATATTTCTTATATTGCATATGTATCATAGCAGTGGTGGCGAACCTATGGCACGGGTGCCAGAAGCAGCACTCAGAGCCCTCTGTGTGGGCACCCGCACCCTGGAAAAGTCTATGGTGTACCAATATGCCTTAGACTTTTCCTGCCATTCATCAGCGCAGGGCGCACTATGAACATTACAGGCAGTGCACTGAATGTAGGCAGGCTATTATACCTGAATTATAAAGTACATGGAAGATATAAAATATTGGACTGTAGTATTCAGGTTAAATTGCCATGTTGGCACTTTACAATAAATATGTGGGTTTTGGGTTGCAGTGTGGGCACTCCATCTGTAAAAGGTTTGTCATCACTGTATTATACTTTGTGTTCCAGATGTAATTGCTCCATCTAGTGGTTGTCTGTGTTCAACCAGTTTAGTTAGCTAGCATACAATTCCCTCTATGTATCTGTCATATGACTTGGTGGTCATATTGGAGCCAATTTTTATCTCAGTACCTGCTGAACTAGCAGCATCTGAAGTAATTCTCTTCATCAAAGCCTAAGGCAGCATCACTGGTATGTCCAGATTACCATCTAGCATTTTACGTTTATATGTCAATGCATATTGTGTATATTATTCTTGTGCTGTGAATGTCGTAACAAAAAAATTTGCGATATGCAATTTTTTGGCCACCTTGCCACCCCCCCCCCCCAAAAAAAATATATATATCAAATAGTGATCAAATAGTTGTATGTGCCCCAGAGTTGCACTAATAAAAATTAAAGCCTGGTTCCTAAGGGGTTAAAGGCTATAGACACCTTTATATATTTTACTCACTTACAGTATAGAGCACAACATATTCCACAGCGCTTTGCAGACATTATTATCACCCCGTCCCCAACGGGGCTCACACGGGGAGAATATACAAACTCCATGCAGAAGAGGACTCCAGGACCCCAATTGTTTTCTCAGTTGGTCTTTAGTAAATAAATGTAATAGTTTTTCCTCTATAGCTTTCAGTTTCATCGCATTTGCACATTGTTGCTTTTCTTTCTCAGTGAATCAGCTGCTCTGACACCTCAACCTTATCTTTACTTTCCTAACAGCCCATACTTCCCTGCAAACACTCCCTTTAAGGTAAATTCTTATTAAACTGATAGGAATGTATATTAAATGAGTGTTTATAAGCTGTTAGGTGACAAAGGATAAGGGGTCGAGAGGCTCTTTGTTTCTTTTCCTTCTCAATGAAATCTGTCAGTCTGTAGATGCAGGGAAACTGAAAGCTGCAGAGGAAAATTGTTAAAAAGTTTTTAATAAAGATCAATTGGAAAAATTTATTTTACCCCAAAATTAGTAGAATGCTACAAAAAAGCCCAAAACCATCCATAACCTTTAAAACCTACAGTACAGTTCAGGCTAAATTTATCCTGTATATCACATGTAAATGTGTCTTCACAGTTTAAAATACATTTTTTCAAAATTCCAGTTGATGGGCCACATGAGTTTCAAATATGATACAATACACCTGTGTCGCACAAACTGCCCCTGAGCTTCACCTCAGCAAGCCACTCCCAGGAATGACACCAAGAAGTACTCTAGTGGTGTGAACAGTGGCTGAAAGAGAGAGCAATCACAACTTTTTTGTGGCATTGTAATCAGTTTTCAAAAATACATTTCACATGGCTAGACAACTCTTAATGCAGAACCCAGATGGGGCCCCAACCCAAAACGAATACAGACTCACAGAACAGACCCCAGAATTAATACAAACCCCCAGACTAGACCCTAAAATTAACACTGACCCCCAAATTCGTGCAGAACTCAGATCAGCCCCCAAATTCATACAGACCTATACAGATTAAATCCCATATGAGCCCCCAACTTCATAATGACCCTAGACCTCAACTATCTGTTTGAGGAAGGCACAGGATTGTGCCAAAATGCATCACATTTAACTAACGTGGCAATAAACGATTTATGCAAGCAGACTACGAATGAATGCTGGTCCTTCATTGCTACTATTCAAATCAAGTGCCTCACTGGCATGTGTTTTTTGCCGCTGAATATCGGAAAAGTGCGCCATGGCCGTGTAGGAAAGCCTGAAATGGCCACACACCTTCCTGGCCTGCTTGAGGACGTCCTGTAAGCCTGGGTACTTATGCACAAAGCGTTGTACGATCAGATTCAACACATGTGCCATGCACGACACATGTGTCAACTTGCCCAAATTCAATGCCGCCAACAAATTGCTTCCGTTGTCACACACCACTTTGCCGTTCTCCAGTTGGTGCGGAGTCAGCCACTGATCCACCTGTGTGTTCAGGGCGGACAGGAGTGCTGGTCCGGTGTGACTCTCTGCTTTCAGGCAAGTCAACCCCAAGACGGCGTGACACTGTCGTATCCGGGATGTGGAATAGCCCCTGGGGAGCTGGGGGGGTGCAGTTGATGTGGAGCAAAATGCAGCAGCAGAAGAGGACTCAGCCGAGGAGGTTAGCGAAGAGGATGGAGTAGGAGGAGTAGAGGAGGTGGCAGCAGGCCTGCCTGCAAGTCGTGGCAGTGTCACCAACTCCTCTGCAGAGCCATGCATTCCATGCTTGGCAGCCGTCAGCAGGTTTACCCAATGCGCAGTGTACGTGATATACCTGCCCTGACCGTGCTTTGCAGACCAGGTATCAGTGGTCAGATGGACCCTAGCTCCAACACTGTGTGCCAGACATGCCATAACTTCCTTTTCCACAATAAAGTACAGGTTGGGGATTGCCTTTTGTGAAAAAAAAATTTGGTCGGGTACCTTCCACTGCGGTGTCCCAATAGCTACAAATTTTTGGAAGGCCTCAGACTCCACCAGCTTGTATGGTAAAAGCTGGCGGGCTAAGAGTTCCGACAAGCCAGCTGTCAGACGCCGGGCAAGGGGGTGACTCTGTGACATTGGCTTCTTACGCTCAAACATTTCCTTGACAGACACCTGACATTGGGCAGATGAGCAGGAACTGCTGAAGGTGAGAGGCGGAGTGGCGGATGGTTGAGAGGGGGCAAGGAGGACAGCAGTGGTTGACGTGGCTGAAGATGCTGGACCAGGAGGAGGATGGTGGCTTTGAGTTTGTGTGCTGCTTGTACTCATCATGTGTTGATCCCATAGGCGTTTGTGATGTGAGATCATGTGCCTTCGCAAAGCAGTTGTACCTAGGTGGGTGTTGGACTTCCCACGACTCAGTTTCTTTTGGCACAGGTTGCAAATGGCATCGCTGTTATCAGAGGCAGACCCACAAAGAAATTGCCACACTGCTGAGCTTTGCAATGATGGCATTCTGGTGGTGGCAACAGCATGCGTTGATTGGCCTGCTGTCTGGCTGACCCCGGGTGCCGATACATGTTGTCTGACTGTGCCACTAGCTCCTTGTGATGACCTCCCCCTGCTTCCAACTAGTCTCCTCCTCCTCTGTCTCCCCATCTGAACTTTCCCCCTGTTCTTCTTCTCTTCGAGCGGGCACCCACGTGACATCCACGGACACATCGTCATCATCAACCGCTTCACTTGTATCTGACAACTCAGCAAAGGAAGCAGCAGCGGGTAAAACATCATCATCACACCGTACGTCCAGGTGTGTAATGCTGCCTGACTGAGACATATGCTTGTTATCTACAGTCGTGGCCAAAAGTTTTGAGAATTACATAAATGGCAGACTTGATATGTTAAAAGGAGGGTGATGCTTGAAATCATTGTTCTTCCATTGTTAACCATCGTGACCTGCAAAGAAATGCATGCAGCCATCATTGCGTTGCATAAAAATGGCTTCACAGGCAAGGATATTGTGGCTACTAAGATTGCACCTCAATCAACAATTTATAGGATTATCAAGAACTTCAAGGAAAGAGGTTCAATTCTTGTTAAGAAGGCTTTAGGGCGTCCAAGAAAGTCCAGCAAGCGCCAGGATCGTCTCCTAAAGAGGATTCAGCTGCGGGATCGGAGTGCCACCAGTGCAGAGCTTGCTCAGGAATGGCAGCAGGCAAGTGTGAGCGCATCTGCACGCACAGTGAGGCGAAGACTTTTGGAAGATGGCCTGGTGTCAAGAAGGGCAACAAAGAAGCCACTTCTCTCCAAAAAAAACATCAGGGACAGATTGATCTTCTGCAGAAAATATGGTGAATGGACTGCTGAGGACTGGGGCAAAGTCATATTCTCCGATGAAGCCTCTTTCCGATTGTTTGGGACATCTGGAAAAAGGCTTGTCCGGAGAAGAAAAGGTGAGCGCTACCATCAGTCCTGTGTCATGCCAACAGTAAAGCATCCTGAGACCATTCATGTGTGGGGTTGCTTCTCATCCAAGGGAGTGGGCTCACTCACAATTTTGACCAAAAACACAGCCATGAATAAAGAATGGTACCAAAACACCCTCCAACAGCAACTTCTTCCAACAATCCAACAACAGTTTGGTGATGAAAAATGCATTTTCCAGCACGATGGAGCACCGTGCCATAAGGCAAAAGTGATAACTAAGTGGCTCGGGGACCAAAATGTTGACATTTTGGGTCCATGGCCTGGAAACTCCCCAGATCTTAATCCCATTGAGAACTTGTGGTCAATCCTCAAGAGGCGGGTGGACAAACAAAAACCCACTAATTCTGACAAACTCCAAGAAGTGATTATGAAAGAATGGGTTGCTATCAGTCAGGAATTGGCCCAGAAGTGGATTGAGAGCATGCCCAATCGAATTGCAGAGGTCCTGAGAAAGAAGGGCCAACACTGCAAATACTGACTCTTTGCATAAATGTCATATAATTGTCGATAAAAGCCTTTGAAACGTATGAAGTGCGTGTAATTATATTTCACTACATCACAGAAACAACTGAAACAAAGATCTAAAAGCAGTTTAGCAGCAAACTTTGTGAAAACTAATATTTGTGTCATTCTCAAAACGTTTGGCCACGACTTTACATCCTCTGGCAATAATGGTTGCGCATCACTCATTTCTTCCAACTGATGTGTAAATAACTCCTCTGACAGATCAAGTTAAGCAGCTGTGGTGCTAGTGTTAGTGGTGGCGGCAGGCAGGCGAGTGGTAACTTGAGAGGTGCCCGAAGCTGAGCTGGAGGAGATGATGCGTCACGGTTCCGAGCGGAAGCTGTAGAAGATTGGGTGTCCTGTGTTAGCCAGTCAACTATGTCCTCAGAACTTTTCGAGTTCAGGGTACGTGGCCTCTGAAAACTGGACATTATTCTAGGGCCAAAGGAAATCACAGCACCACGACCACGGCGGCCCCTGCGGGGTGGCCTGCCTCTGCCTGTCATTTTTTTTCCGATTAGTGGTACTATGCGTGCAAGCTACTGTGACACCAGATATGAGTGGTGGGCACTGGCAGTAGTAGGCACAGTACACGCTGTGGGCCTGACACACCCGCTGGCAGGCAACTGCAATTATATTAGTGAAAAAATTGTTGTACTGTTTTAAATGCAAGTTACTGTGACACCAGATATGAGTGGTGGGCACTGGCAGTAGTGGGCCTGACACACACGCTGGCAGGCAAATGGAATTATATTACAGTGAAAAAATTGTTTTACTGTTTTAAATGCAAGCTACTGTGACACTAGATATGAGTAGTGGGCACTGGCAGTATTGGGCACAGTACACGCTGTGGGCCTGACACACACGCTGGCAGGCAACTGCAATTATATTACAGAGATTTTTTTTTTACTGTTTTAAATGCAAGCTACTGTGACACCAGATATGAGTGGTGGACACTGGCGGTAGTGGGCACAGTACACGCTGTGGGCCTGACACACACGCTTGCAGGCAACTGCAATTATATTACAGTGATTTTTTTTTTTACTGTTTTAAATGCAAGCTACTGTGACACCAGATATATATATTATTATTTGTAAATATAGAGCAACCAAAAATCATATGTACCCTAAAAATAGTCCCAGCAAAATTGCAACCTTATCCCTTAGTTTCCAAAACGGGGTCACTTTTATGGAGTTTCTAATATTAGAATTTCTTAAATTTCATCTCCATTTGCCAATTACTCTTGTGGAACACCTAAAGGGTTAACAAGGTTTGTAAAATCAGTTTTGAATACCTTGAGGGGTGTAGTTTCTTAGATGGGGTCACTTTTATGGAGTTTCTACTCTAGGGGTGCATCAGGGGGGGCTTCAAATGGGACATGGTGTAAATAAACCAGTCCAGCAAAATCTGCCTTCCAAAAACCACACGGCGCACCTTTCTATCTATGCCCTACCGTGTGCCCGTACAGTAGTTTACGGCCACATATGGGGTATTTCTGCAAACTGGAGAATCGGGGCAATAAACATTGAGTTTTGTTTGGCTGATAAACCTTGCTTTGTTATTGGAAAAAATGGATTAAAATGGAAAATTAGGCAAAAATTTTTTAATTCATAAAATTTCATCTCCATTTGCCAATAACTCTTGTGGAACACCTAAAGGGTTAACGACAATTGTAAAATCAGTTTTGAATAACTTGAGGGGTATAGTTTCTAGAATGGGGTGGTTTCTATTATATAAGCCTCACAAAGTAACTTCAGACCTGAACTGGTCCTTAAAAAGTGGGTTTTTGAAAATTTCAGAAAAATTAAAAAATTTGCTTCTAAACTTCTAAGCCTTGTAACATCCCCAATAAAATCTCATTCCCAAAATTATCCAAACATGAAGTAGACATATGGGGAATGTAAAATAATAACTATTTTTGTAGGTATTACTATCTGTTATAAGAGTAGAGAAATAGAAATTTGAAAATTTTCAACATTTTGGGTAAATTTTGTCTTTTTTTATAAATAAAAATGAATTTTTTTTACTCCATTTTACAATATGTGACGAAAAAACAATCTCAGAATGGCCTGGATAAGTCAAAGCGTTTTAAAGTTATCACCACTTAAAGTGATATTGGTCAGATTTGCAAAAAATGGCATGGTCCTTAAGGTGAAAATGATCCCGGTCCCTAAGGGGTTAAAAAAAACACCCATTTTTTGGAAGACTCTACATCTGGGGCCTTTGCTGCATTTGTCACAGTGAAATACAAGCTTTAAATACTGCAATTATATTTTGGTTTTAAAAATACACCCATTTTGGGCAAGTTAATGCATTTCTGACAGTCCAATATAAGCGTTAGATACTGCTGCTATATTCTAGTTTTAAAAATATACCCATTTTTTGCAAGACCCTACATCTGGGGCCTTTGCTGCATTTGTCACAGTGAAATACAAGCTTTATATACTGCAATTATATACTGGGTTTAAAAAAAAAACACCAATTTGTTTGCAAGACCCTACATCTGGGGCCTTTGTTGCATTTGTGACAGTAAAATACAAGCTTTAAATACTGCAATTATATACTGGGTTAAATAAAAACACCCATTTTTTGCAAGACTCTACATCTGGGGACTTTGTTGCATTTGTCACAGTGAAATACAAGCTTTAAATACTGCAATTATATACTGGGTTAAATAAAACACCCATTTTGGGCAAAATAATACATTTGCGGCCTTTGCTACATTTGTGACAGTGAAATAAAAGCTTTAAATACTGCAATTATATTTTGGTTTTAAAAAAAACACCCATTTTGGGCAAGTTAATACATTTGTGGCATTTCTGACATTTCAATATAAGCGTTAGATACTGCTGTTATATTCTGGTTTTAAAAATACACCCATTTTTTGCAAGACCCTACATCTGGGGCCTTTGCTGCATTTGTCACAGTGAAATACAAGCTTTAAATACTGCAATTATATACTGGGTTAAAAAACACCCATTTTGAGCAAAATAATACATTTGCGGCCTTTACTGCATTTGTCACAGTGAAATACAAGCTTTAAAGAGGACCTTTCACTTGTAAAAACTATGTGAACTAAGTATGCTGCCATGTAGAGCGGCGCCCGGGGATCTCACTGCACTTACTATTATCCCCGGGCGCCGCTCCGTTCTCCCGTTATGCCCTCCAGTACCTTTGCTCCTTAAGTTATAGTAGGCGGGTCTTCCCTTGTCCTGTGGGCGTCTCCTTCTCCTAGGCTGTAGCGCTGGCCAATCGCAGCGCACAGTTCACAGCCTGGGAGAAAAAAACCTCCCAGGCTGTGAGCTGTGCACTGCGATTGGCCAGCGCTGCAGCCTAGGAGAAGAAGACGCCCACAGGACAAGGGCAGACCCGCCTACTATAACTTAAGGAGCAAAGGTACCGGAGGGCATAAAGGGAGAACGGAGCGGCGCCCGAGGAAAATAGTAAGTGCAGTGAGATCCCCGGGCGCCGCTCTACATGGCAGCATACTTAGTTCACATAGTTTTTACAAGTGAAAGGTCCTCTTTAAATGCTGCAATAATATTTTGGTTTAAAAAAAACACCCATTTTGGGCAAGTTAATACATTTGCGGCCTTTGCTGCATTTCTGACAGTCTAATACAAGCGTTTGATACTGCTATTATATTCTGGTTTTAAAAAAACACCAATTTTTTGCAAGACTCTAAATCTGGGGCCTTTGCTGCATTTGTCACAGTGAAATACAAGCTTTAAATACTGCAATTATATAGTCGTTTTTAAAAAAAACACCTATTTTGGGCATGTTAATACATTTGCGGCCTTTGCTGCATTTCTGACAGTCCAATATAAGCGTTAGATACTGCTGTTATATTCTGGTTTTAAAAATACCTACATCTGGGGCCTTTTCTGCATTTGTCACAGTTAAATAGAAGCTTTAAATACTGCAATTATATACTGGTTTTAAAAAAAACACCTATTTTTTGAAAAACCCTACATCTGGGGCGTTTGCTGCATTTGTTACAGTGAAATAAAAGCTTTAAATACTGCAATTATATACTGGGTTAAAAAAAACACCAATTTTTTTCAAGACCCTACATCTGGAGCCTTTGTTGCATTTGTCACAGAGAAATACAAGCTTTAAATACTGCAATTATATACTGGGTTAAAAAAAAACACCCATTTTGGGGCGGAGCTAGCGCCGGACTGTGATGGCTGCTTTACTCTGAGCTCTGCTGAAACGACTCCCCTAGCACAAGCCAACAGCTGCTATAAGAAAGAAGGATGGTAAAGATCGGCAACCCCAAAGCAGGGGACCATTCCTCTACCAATAAATCGTTGCCAGCGAGCGGTGACATGGACAGATTTATCAAAAAAGCTGCCTCCTCATTTCTAGCGCGGGAAACAAATATGGCACTGACACATCCCCCACAAAGCAAACAAGCTCCTCACTGAGAAATCAGAGGAGGACAGCGACAATGAAGAGCCGCAAAGCAGAGGCGCACTGCCGATTACCAGGCATTATCTGAAGCAAGCCCTCTGCAAGGCAATGGAACCAGTCCTCAGCGAGATTTTAGCGCTTCGTCCTGACATGAGGCAAGTTGGGGAACGTTTGGAGGTTCTGGAGTCCCACCAAACCGCGATCCTGGCTCACCAGTCAGCTACAACAAAATCTTTTGAAAGGTGCAGTACCTACCTAAATGATTTGCACAATGCCCTGGAAGACCAGGAAAACAGGGGACGGCGCAACAATTTGCGTTTCAGAGGGATCCCAGAGACTTTGCCAACAGGTGACATACCTGCAACAGTTAAATCAATATGCAATTCCCTACTGGGCCCAGAAGCACCCCCTGATATCGTCATTGAGAGAGCCCATAGAGCGCTGCGCCCCAAGCCAAAGCCTGAAGACCAAGGGATGTGATATGCAAATTCCTCAATTTCCAGATTAAATCGGCGATCCAAGATGCCGCAAGAAACTGCGCGAATATATCATTTGAGGGCGCGCAAATTGCAGTGTACCAAGATCTCGCACCATCTACACTGAGAAAACGCAGAGCCCTAAAGCTGTTAACCGACTGGCTAAGATCCAACAAGACCCAATACAGATGGAACTATCTGTTCGGTCTCTCCTTTTTCTATGAGGGACGCTGCTTTAATATCTCTGCCTATACAGATCTAGATGCAGCATACGACCATCTGCAAATCCCACCGCTGAACATAGAAAATTGGGAACTCTTTCAAGACTTAGCGGCACTACCTGATGTCCCTACAGTGGCTCCCTTTGCTCCACAGCGTACGCCAAAAGCCCAGAGAACCAACAGAAGAAACCGCCCATTGACGCCGAAGAGACTGGAGCAGGAATCCTAAACGCTGCTTCATAACCAGCTCAGAAAATGCCTTTTCTCCCATATTAATAACCTTTTTTTTTTACTAGCAGGTTCCTTTTGCTCTTAAGGGACTTATTATTTTCTACAAGTGCCTGTCCCTTTAAACATGCTTTTTCTTAAAGGGGATAATACTATCCTCATATCCTGCTCCTTCTTTCCATCCTTATTTCCTTTCTCTTTAAGTGCTGGGGAAGTCATACTAGGGTCTCTAGACCATTCTACCCCCATTATGTCTTTTTCCTCTAATTGCATTGTTACTTCAATGTTTACGTTAGTTTATTGTTTAGTTTTTTTCTTCATTTTGTTTTATAGTACTAGGTGGTACTTGCAGTACAGAGAATCTTTACACTGGCTTATCAAGACATTCTGTGTTTCTCCTTGGGCCTTTGCTCGCCCCCGCGGGGGGCTGAACCTCTACCAACTCAAATATGCGTCTACCTGGATGGAGCCTTCACTACATAAAGGTACAATAAAATACCTTAGTCCCCATGGCTGATCTACATATAGCATCCTATAATGTCAAAGGCTTCAACTCCCTATCTAAACATAGTCAAATCTTTACTATGCTACGTAAATCTGGGGATCTGGGGCTAGTGTCCTGCTCCTCCAGGAGACGCATTTTAGATTTAATAAATACCCTAACCTATCCTTCTCACATTTCCCATTGTGGTATCATTGTGGGGAAGGGGGGGGGGGGGGTTCTTCAGCCTGGGGGGGGGGGGGGGGGGCATCGGTTTCCAGAGGAGAATCCCTTTCAAGTACATCAGACACATCCAGGATGAGGAGGGAAGGTATATTATGGTAAAGGGTCAGATTGGTCCTCAAATCTACACATTCATAAACATTTATATGCCGAACACTAAACAAGCTATCTGGCTCTCTAACATATTGCCTGTTATTGACTCCTTTAGAGAGGGAATTGTGATAATGGGTGGGGACCTAAATGTCACCCTTAATCCGCAACTCGACTCTTCATCTCATAAGTCTGCCCTATCCGTGAGCTCCTTAAAGACAATTAGAGAAGGTTTTTGGAGCTTACACCTGGTAGATTCATGGCGTTCCTTACACCCTAACACAATTGACTATACCTTTTATTCCCACATCCATGGTACATATCACCGGTTAGACTATGTTTTTATCTCAAAGGAACACCTTCAACTATGTGCTGAAGCCAAAATAGGATCCATTCACTTATCAGATCATGCCCCAGTTCTTATTTTGGTTCGTGTGCCAATACATTGTTCGAGACCCGCCAACTGGCGTTTAAATGAATCCATACTAGACGATGTTAAAACAAGAGATAAAATCGCAACCTTATTAGAGGAATACTTCTCCCTAAATCAGTACTACGTACAATCAGCGCAGTCACTGTGGGACGCACACAAACCTTTCATCGGGGGTCACTTTATTAGCATAGGTACCCACCTAAAAAAGGAAAGAGAGAAAAAGATAGACGCCATTCACTTAAAAATCCAGGCCCTTGAATCCCTACATAAGCGTTCTTTCTCAGATTCTCAACTACAAGACTATTAAACTTCAAGAGCGGAACTAAAAGCCCTTCTGCAAAACAAAGTTGCCAAATATTCATGATGCACAGGATTCATGATGCACAGGATGCATCTATGTTCACCAGCTCAATACCCCTTCTGGGGACACAATCTTTTCCTCTACACAAATAGCGGCCCAATTCAGGGATTTCTCCGAAAATCTAAACAACCTCCCTTCCCCACTTCCACCAGACATTCATGCTTCCCGTGTCTCTTCTTTCCTGGATTCACTCCCTTTGCCAAATCTTTCGGCTCCTCAGAAAAGGTCATTAGTCTCCCCTTTCACTGTGGACAAACTATCTAATGCTTTACATCAAATTCCTACAGGTAAAAGTCCAGGCCTTGATGGCCTCCCCGCTACGTACTATAAAGCATTCCAGAAACAGCTTTTGCCTCGCCTCCTTGATGTCTGCAACACTTCCTTAAAAGGGGGCACAATGTCTAGGGACATGACAACAGCTCACATTACCCTTATACCTAAGGAGGGTAAAGACCTAAGACAGTGTTCCAATTACAGGTCCATCTCACTCCTTAACATAGACCTCAAACTACTAGCAAAGATGCTGGCTATTCGCCTTGCCAATTTTATCCCTCAGATAGTACATGGGGACCAGGTGGGTTTTATTCACAACAGAGAGGGGAGGGAAAATACATCCAGGGTGATTAATATTCTATGCCACGCTTCCTATTCCTCTAAACAAATGCTCTTCTTGAGCACAGACGCTGAGAAAGCGTTTGACAGGATAAACTGGACATACTTGAGAGAGGTACTCAGGCGGTTTGGCCTTCCTGATCCCTATGTACAAGCTGTTTTTGCAATGTATTGGTAGGCCTCAGCTCTTGTCATGGTCAATGGTAACCTGTCTACCCCTTTCAGTATACGCAATGGTACCCGTCAGGGATGCCCTTTATCTCCATTGCTCTTTCTCCTAGCTTTGGAACCTCTTCTAGTTACACTGAGGGGTGATGCGGGCATCAAGGGGGTGAGGCTGGGGTCAAAAGAACACAAACTTGCCGCTTTTGCGGATGATGTCCTTATAATGACTACTAATCCATTATCCTCCCTTCCTATAATACAAAATCACCTATCTGTTTATAGCACAATCTCTAACTTCAAGATCAACAAAAAAAAAATCCCTTGTACTATGCTCAGGGATCCCCGATTCGACTAAGAAAAAATTAATGAAAGACTCTCCATTCGATTGGACATCCTCATTTTTGACTTACCTGGGAGTTAAAATCAGCCCTAGCATTCCTGCACTCTTTTCCCTCAATTACATCCCGCTACAACAATCATTAGGGGGTCTATAGTCTTAAATAAACACTAACCTTCCAACACTTTCCTGGTTTGGCTGTAAGAATCTGCTTAATTCCCTTATCCTACCCCGTCTCACCTATTTACAACGTGCGCTTCCAATTCCAATCCCCAAATCCTACTACGAATCCATCAGGAAAAAATTTAGAACCTATATTTGGAATGAAAAAAAAAACAGATTATCACTATCCCTTCTCTCAAGACCAGTAGGTAGTGGAGAAATAGGCCTCCCCGATCCGGAACTCTACGGTAAAGCAATGCTTTTGTCTAGAGCGGTGGAATGGTTAAGTTTCAATCCAGATAAGCAATGGGTCCCTCTTGAACAACATTTAATAGGCATCCCTTTGCGCTCCCTACTTCTAGGGTACCCTAGCTTGCCCTCTACTCCCCTTTCCTCATACCCTGTGTTTCGGGCCACTCTGGATGCTTGGAAATGGTTTTGCACCTCGCACTGTGCCGTGCCCTTTCCATCTCCTCTCCTCCTGGTTAGAGATATAGTGGGCACAACCACTCCAATTAGGCTCAATTCTACCCCACGGGAATTGAGGGACTCCTCTATCCCTTTTAACCTCATTCATGGGGCCCGATGGTAAAACTATGGGTATGAGGGAAATGGAGAAGGTTTTGAACCCCAATCCCTGTGGCTTACCGCTCATCCCTTTTATTAGGTCCTTTATGTTAAATAATAATTTAAAGGGTGAGCTTCTTCGTCCGCTGGGATAGTTTGAGTCTTTGATAACGGATCCAAAACCCCCAAAAAAGTTAGTCTCACAATTATACAACAGACTGAGGTCAGGCCCCTTACTCATAAAGCCAGCATTCATTTGTAGTTGGGAGAAAGACTTAAGTAGAGAACTTCCCCTTCCTATTCTCCCTAAATTTTTTAGGTCCATCCAAAAAGACTCAAGGTGTGTCAGGATACAGGAGAATAGCTACAAACTCCTCACTAGGTGGTATATGAAACCATACAGATCCTGCTTGTTTTCCAAAGATGCGTCTGATAGATGCTGGAGGTGTCATGGGGAAAGGGGAACCTTTATACATATTTGGTGGGATAGTCCCTTAATTAGGAGTTGGTGGAACGACATTTTCTCGAATCAGCAATCGAATCTGCCACACCTCCATACAAGCTTCGCCTTTCAAAGCCCTTCTTTCTTACTTTGAAGAGAAGGAGTCATCCCCCCACCTCCGATCTTTAAACAGCTGCTTATTGCGGCCCGTCTTATTATCCCAAAATTCTGGTTACAGACTTCCCTTCCATCAATTGAACAATGGAAACTGAAAATAGGCCAACTCTATCATTTTGAAGAGCTGTCAGCTTGGGAGTCACGTACTCATGTTCGATTTGTGAAGCAGTGGCATCTATGGTCTGCTTATAGATTTTCACTCAATACACACCCTCACTAACTGACAGTTGTTTACTAATTACTAGCTACACCTGTATTCTATCTCTTGTCTAGGCCGAGTGTTTTGGTGTTTTGGCCTCCTCATACCCAGGTCTTTTGAGACTTGATTTGTTGCTCCAGTTAAAATGAATTTGTCTTGCTCATGCCTCACCAATCAGGCGATGCAATGCTCTGTAACTGTTGCTTGATATATGTACTTCAGGTGTCTCTTATCTCACACAAACCTTGTGATGTACTGCTCTGTATGATTCTGTACTATTCTATACTAATGTTAATTTTTTACCTGTTTGGTAAATAAAAGATTTATAAATAAAAAAACACCCATTTTTTGCAAGACTCTACATCTGGGGTCTTTGCTGCATTTGTCACAGTGAAATACATGCTTTAAATACTGCAAATATATTTTAGTTTTAAAAAAGCACCCATTTTAAGCAAGTTAATACATTTGAGGCCTTTGCTGCATTTGTCACAGTCAAATACAACCAGTCAATACTGCAGTTACATTGTTGGTCCACAAATAAAAAAAAATTGTGACTGTGAAGTAATTGTATAAAATTCGCTTGTCATACTGTTGTGTGACCTCAAGAAATGTTTCATCTTTATGACACCGGCACTGCCTTACCCTCAGTGAACTTAATTGTTGAATATTGGCGGTTACATTGTCGTCTGACATAAACCATCTTTAAGTTTGGTGGGTGAACGCAAAGAATTAGGAGAGTGTCAAATAAGGGACATGGCCCCGGTCGTGGTGCTGCTGGTGAAGCTCCTGTTGCAGGTAGAGGTCGTGGTCGATCTGTGCCAGCTACACGCGCAAGTAAAACACCTTCCTAAGGTGCGAGTAGGCGACAGAACTTTCAGAGTTATTTGGTAGGGCCGAATGCGGCTCTACAAATGGTGAGGCCAGTAGATTGGGAGGCTGACAGTGCCCCCAGTTCCTTCACATTGTCTCCCACCCAGTCTCTTTCTGAAAGATCAGAGTTGGCACCTGCAGCCCATGTCCATTAGTCCTTCACCTCACCCCCTTGTAAATCAGCAGAGCAGGCTGAGCCCCAAGTCATGGAGCAGTCTCTTCTGCTATTTGATGACTCTGCTAGCAGGGTTTCCCAGGGCCATCCACATGGCCCTGCCCCAGAAGTGGAAGAGATTGAGTGCACTGATGCCCAACCACTTATGTTTCAGGATGAGTACATGGGAGGACCGCCGCAGCACGTCTCGGAAGATGACGAAACAGGTGCCAACTGCTGTGGCTTTCGAAAGTGTGCAGACAAGGAGGGCAGGGGTGAAGACTGTGGGGAAGATTATGTGGAGGACGGTTAGGTCCTCGACCCCACATGGAATGAAGGTCATGTGAGTGACCTATGTAGTTCGGAGGAAGAGGCGGTGGTCGCACAGAGCCACCAGCACAGCAGAAGAGCGAGTAGGGTGCAAAAGCAGAGCGGCCGTCCCCTAGACAGTACGCCTGCTACTGCTCACCGCAGCAAGGGACCGAGCACACCAAAGCCAGCTCCAAGGAGTTCCCTGGCATGGCAGTTCTTAAGACAATGTGCTGATGACAAGATAAGAGTGGTTTGCACGCTGTGCAATCAGAGCCTGAAGCAAGGCATAAACGTTCTCAACCTGAGCACAACCTGCATGACCAGGCATCTAAGTGCAAAGCACTAGCTGCAATGGAGTAGACACCTCAAAAACAAAGAAAGTTCTCTCGCTCCTCCTGCTTCCTCTTCTGCTGCAGTCTCGGCCTCTTCATCCACCTCTGGAGTGACAGTGGCACCTGCCACCCAGCAAACAGAGGATCTGCCAGCAACACCACCACCTGGGTCACCAAGCATCTCTACAATGTCCCATTGAAGCGTTCAACTCTCTATCTCCCAAACACTGGAGTGAAAGAGGAAGTACCTCCCTACACACCCACGATCCCTTGCCCTGAATGCCAGCATTTCAAAACAACTGGCCTTTGAAATGCTGTCATTCTGTCTGGTGGAGACAGAGAGTTTTAAAAGCCTTATGGCGGTGGCTGTCCCACAGTACGTCGTGCCCAGCCACCACTACTTTTCCAGGTGAGCCATCCCTTCACTGCACAACCAAGTGGGGGACAAAATCAGGTGTGCACTGCGCAACACCATCTGTGGCAAGGTGCACCTCACTACGGATACGTGGACCAGTAAGCACGGTCAGGGACGTTATATCTCCCTAACAGCACACTGGGTAAATGCAGTGGCGGCTGGGCCTGAGACGGATAGCAGTTTGGCGCATGTGCTTCTACCACCGAGGATTGCAGGGCGCTTCTCTTTGTTTCCTGTTGCTCCCTTCTCCTACTCCGCTTCCTCATCCTCTACACCTCCTCATCCGGTCAGCGTAACACCTTCACTACCAACTTCAGCACAGCCAGGGGTAAACGACAGCAGGCAGTTTTGAAACTTATCTGTTTGGGGGACAAACCCCACACCATGCAGGAGCTGTGGACGGGCATGGAACAACAGACCGATGAGTGGTTGGTGCCAGTCACCCTCAAGCCCGGCCTGGTGGTGTGCGATAATGGGCAAAATCTCATAGCAGCTCTGGCCTGGCACATGTGCTGAATTTGATGGTGCAGAAATTCCTTAAGAATTACGCCAATATGTCAGAGCTGCTGCATAAAGTGTGCTCCTCCTCCCACCGGTTGCTATTGCACATGGAGGTAACTAGGAGCAACACACTATATGTGCGGGGTCTGCGCTCCTGAACAGAAAATGCATAACGGCATAGGCAGGTTTAGCGTAGGACCCGCCTGAACTGAGACCACCTTGTCGCTTGGTAGGTGGGCTTAGATGTGTTTTGATCAAAACGTATTGACCAAGTGTCTCAGATTTTATCAAATGAATGAGGGCTTAGTCCATATGTTATGCTTGCATCTATAATTATAGTGCATTATTTTCTGTGATTATATATTTGTCTGTTACATTGTCGGGTGAAATTCACCAATTTTTACTGTGATATACCCCTGCTCTACCTAGTAGGCAGGGAAATACATTTCACTAATTTGTCTGTTACATTGTTGGGTGAAATTCACCAATTATTGGCTGTGATAAACCCCTGCTCTACCTAGAAGATAGGGAAATACATTTCACTAATTTGTATGTTACATAGTTGGGTGACATTCACCAATTTTTGGCTGTAATATACCCCTACTCTACCTAGTAGACAGGGAAATACATTTAACTAATTTGTCTGTTACATTGTTGGGTGAAATTCACAAATATTTGGCTGTGATATACCCCTGCTCTACCTAGTGGACAAGGAAATACATTTCGCTAATTTGTCTGTTACATTGTTGGGTGACAAATGCTCATCTTTTGCGCTAGAAAGTACATTTGCGGCCTACGCTTCATTTAGGACAGTACGAATGGTGAGGCCAGAACAAGTACAGACTATAGTAGATTGGGGGCTGATAGTGCCTACAGTTCCTTCGCATTGTCTCCCATCCAGTCCCCTGCTGAAAGATCAGAGTTGGCACCTACAGCCCATGGCAATCTGTCTTTCAACTCACCCCCTTGCAAATCAGGCAAGCAGTCTGAGCCCCAAGTCATGCAGCAGTCTGTTATGCTTTTTGATGACTCTGCTTGCAGGGTTTCCGTGGGCCATCCACATAGCCCTGCACCAGAAGTGGAAGAGATTGAGTGCACCGATGCCCAACCACTTATGTTTCAGGATGATGACATTGGAAGACCACTGCAGCACGTCTCTGATGATGACAAAACACAGGTGCCAACTGCTGCGGCTTTTTGCACTCTGCAGACCGACAAGGAGGGCAGGGGTAAAGAGTGGGTGGAAGATGATGTGGAGGATGATGAGATAGTAGACCCCACATGGAATCAAGGTCATGCGAGTGACCTGTCTAGTTCGGAGGAAGAGGCGGTGGTCGGTCGCACAGAGGCACCAGCAGAGCAAAAGAAGGAGCAGGGTGCAAAAGCGTCTGTTACATTCTTGGGTGACATTTTAGCATTTTTGCCGTGAATAAACCCCTGCTCTGCAAAGGTGACAGGGACCTAAATTTCCAAAAATCGTATGTTACATTGTCAGGTGACATTTTACCAATTTTGCCGTATACAAACCCCTGCTCTGCATAGGTGACAGGGACCTCATTTTTGTAAAATCGTCTGTTCAATTGGTGGGTGACATGAACACAGTTTTGCAGTGAATAAACCCCTGCTCTGCATAGATGACAGGGACCAAAATTTCAAAAAATCGTCTGTTACATTGTCAGGCGACATTTTACCAGTTTTGCCGTATACAAACCCCTGCTCTGCATAGGTGACAGGTACCAAATTTTAGTAAAATCGTCTGTTCAATTGGTGGATGACACGAACACAGTTTTCCCGTGAATAAACCCCTGCTCTGCATAGGTGACAGGGACCTAAATTTCTAAAATTCTTCTTTAATTGACAAGCGCCCCCTCCTTTTATTCTTGTCCCACATTTCAGCTCGATTACATTGCAGCCATTGACCTCCCTTGGATGTGGTATCCCTTTCTCACGCTCCTTCTCCGGTGTGGAAGCCTGATTCACCGCTAACCGTGATCAACATGGTAGGCGCAGAAAACAACATCGAAAGTTGATAGAGAAGATATCCAATTGGATTGTGAACGTCACAGGGACGTGCGACATGGTTGAGCAGTATGTGTGCACACGCCTTCAGGTACTGACTGATGGGTCTGCCTCCTTCAACTTCTTGATCTAAAAATTGGGCACATGGCCTGAGCTTGCCCTTTACGCCTTGGAGGTACTGGCCTGCCCTGCAGCCAGTACATTGTCTGAACGTTTGTTTAGCACAGCTGGAGGGGGTTATCACAGGTTATATTTCCCAATGTTTTGGGGTCTACCCAAATTTAAACAAAAAAATTAAATTAAATAAAGAACATAACCAAAAACCAGTGTAGGCTACCTCCTCCACCGTTGCTTCCACCTACACCGCCACATCCACAGCCTCCTCAACCTCCTACTCCATATGGACCTCCTCCTCCTAGATCAAGATTATTATTTTTTATTTTTACATATTTGATGTTATTTTAAGTCATTTCCCTATCCACATTTGTTTGCAGAGCACTTGCCATGCTCTTAACAACATTTTGCTGCCATTTGCAGCCCTCTAGCCCTTTCCATTACTTTTTTACAGCCATTTTAGTGCTCCAAAGTTTGGGTCCCCATTGACTTTAATGGGGTTCGGGTCAAGATTGGGTCCCGAACTCAAACTTTTTTGTGAAGTTCGGCCGAACCTGTCGAACCCGAACATCCAGGTGTCCGCTCAACTCTACTTGCTAGATTTCCTGTGAAAGTCTTATATGTTTCATTGGATCACTCATTCCTGTCCTTTGGCTGACTACTAGATCTTGACCCTTTGCTGCCTAACCTGAACTCTGCCTGACTCTCATATTGAGCCTGTGCTGCCCACCTGACCTTTGGCATGATTGTTGGATTTAAACTATTCTGCCTGCCCTGACCTTGGCTTGTTCCTTGATTCCACTTTTGCCTGATCCCTTTGTGCTCTGCACCGTATGTCTTGACCTCCATGGGTCAGCAGTCACTTGAACAGACAGTCTACTCCCAGAAGTGGTTCCACTGCAGCGGAGTCCATATCCCTGGATAACGGTTAAGACCGGGAGGGCTACTTATATAACACCCTTAGGAGTAAACCTAAGTCAAAGCTTTTCAAGTGACAGAGCTGATCCACATATTTTTCATAGCAGCTGCATGCTAATCGTGCAGCTGCAGGAGCCAGGAGCTCATTTTCACAGCAGGGTTCTCAACAGAGAAGGCAGAGATTGTTTTTTAATACCCCTGTGTTCCCCATTAGTGTTGATCATGAATATTCGAATTGCAAATTTTTATTGCGAATATCGGTACTTCGAGAATTCGCGAATATTTTGAATATAGTGATATATTCGTAATTTCGAATATTCTAGATTTTTTCTTAATCAGTACACATGATCCCTCCCTGCTTCTAGCTTGTGGGCCAATGAGAAGGCTGCAATATTTTTGACTTTAGGAGTAATGTTGATTGCGAATTTTCGTAATGCAAATTTTCATAATGAGAATTTTCATAATGCGAATTTTTGTAATGAGAATCAAAGAGATCGTGAAAACTCAGATCCGATGGTATATTCTAACCCCAGGCGTTCCCATGGTAACGGGGACGCTTGTCGGGGAGGAGTATGCCAAACAACTGTACAGATAAAAAACAAAAAAGACGAATATTCTAAAAACGAATATATTCCTTTTTTATAATATTCGTAATATTCTAAAACAAGAATATATAGCAATATAGCGAATATTAGAAAAAAAACTAATGTAGAACAATTTAGCTAATATAGTGCTATTATCTTTTTTTAAATAGTTGCAATTTTTTTCCAATCTGAACTTCAGATGAGAAAAAAACTACAACTATTACACAAAGAAGATTATAGCACTGTATTAGCTAAATTGCTCTATATTATTTTACTCAAATATTTGCTATATTGTTATATATTCATTTTTAGAATATTCATAATATTCTAAAACAAGAATATATAGCAATATAGAAAATTATAATATTACGAAAATTCGCATTACGAAAAGTCTCATTATGGAAATTCGCAATCAACACTACTCCTAAAGTCAAAGATATTGCAGCCTTCTCATTGGCCCACAAGCTAGAAACAGGGAGGGATCATGTGTACTGATTAAAAAAAAATCTCGAATATTCGCTATATTGCTATATATTCTTGTTTTAGAATATTATGAATATTCTAAAAAGCTAATATATAGCACTATATCGAATATATTAGTTTTTTTTAATATTCGTCTTTTTTTCCATCTGAAGTCATGATTCCTGCTTAAGTTATGTTTTAAACCCTTTTTTGTGTGTATTTGTGGGGGAAAAAATTACAGATTTTTTAGGGGTGTTTTCATTTCCTTTTTTATTTATTTATTTGATCTAACAGTATGTCAGACAGAGAAGGACCTTCTATCTTCAGCAGGACCTGCGCTGACGTGGTGAGCGCGATGACTTCAGCGAAGGTCCTTTTACAGGTCCTTCAAGAAGAACAAAGAGGATCCCTGCTGCGCGATCAAGGGGAGGAGGTGAGTAATGTTTTTATTATTTTTTTACCCTCCATTGACATTTAACTTTGGATTCAGTATTAAAGAATGCTATTATTAAAGAATGCTCTACAAATAGTGAAGCTTATTACACTGATGAGATGCTTAAACCAGTTCCAGAATGGGCTATTTCCCCACCATTAATGACCAAAAACAGTGTCAATTTTTAGTACATGTGGCTTTGAAAGCAATAACTTTAATTTAAATAATTTTTGCATACTTCTTTTGGTGATGAATGGGGCTTTATTTTTCAATTGTGTCCACTGTCCACTACAGTTGTTTTTATATGAGCGGTGTATTAAAAAAAACTGTTTTATTGACAGATGCAGAACATTTCTTGTTATCTTCATAGACCGCTATGGGCTTAAAATAAGGTTCTTCATTTAGTAACCAGTTTAGATGATTATTATTCAAGTGGACTATCATTTAAAATAACATTATAGTCTATAGCAGGCATCCTCAAACTGCGGCCCTCCAGCTGTTGCAAAACTACAACTCCCAGCATGCCCAAACAGCCTACAGCTATCAGCCTACAGCAGGGCATTGTGGGATTTGTAGTTTTACAACAGCTGGAGGGCCGCAGTTTGAGGATGCCTGGTCTATAGCATTAGAGATGGCCTTGCAGTTGGCCCGAAGGTCGGTTCGCGGCGAACTTTGCTCATCGCGATTCGCCGAACATGCGAACATATGGCGATATTCGCACCCGCCATATTCTTTTACATTGTGAAGAACTTTGACCCATGACACATCCATCAGGTGGTACAAGACAGCCAATTGAAAAGTTTCAGCACATGGACATAGCTTATAAATAGACATTCTGTCTTTTACATTCTGTCTTTTGTCAGTGTAGGGAGAGGTTGCTGTTAGGGACACAAATCGCTAGCTAATAGGTCCACAAAAGTCCTTTTAAGGACTGGTATAGGTCCAATATACTTTCTTTATAGTGTATTTGGGTACTGCAGCATTTGTTTGCTGTTTTGCTGCGTTCCCTCTGCTACACACAGTGAAAAAGTGGTGTGCGACAACAGTGCCAATCTGCTGAGTGTGCTGAGCCAGGGCAAAATGACACACGTCATGAATTTAGTCGTGCAGCAATTCGTTGCCAAATACCAGGGGTCCAGGACATCTTGCGGCAGGCCAGGAAAATCTCTGGCCATTTCAGAAGATCTTACACGGCCACGGCTCGCCTTGTTGACATTCAGCGGCGACACAACCTGTCCGTCAGATGTCTGATTTGTGACTGCCCGACATGATAGAACTCCACCTTGTATATGCTTGATAGGCTGCTCCAGCAGAAACGTGCAGTTAATGACTACCTGTACGAACTCTGCGGCAGGACAGGTTCTGTGGAGCTTGTTTTTTTTCACCGCGCCAGTGGCTACTCATGCGCGACGCATGCAGACTTCTGCGGCCATTTCATGAGATCACCATACTGGTCAGTCGCAGCCAGGGTGCCATCAGTGACATCGTACCTTACACCTTCTTTCTGGAGCGTGCATTGCGTTGTGTCATTGATCAAGCTGTCGAGGAGCAGGAAGATGAGGAAGTCGCAATGCTGTATGAATTCCCAGGGGGGGCTACTCCATCTGAGACAAGACAACAACAGGAGTCTGAAGAGGAGTCAGAGGAGGATGGTGTCGGGGCGGATGAGGAGGAGCAAGAAGAGCATGCTTTAAACCTTTCTGGGATCCCTGGTGTTTTCCGTGGATGGGGGGAGGAGAACGAGGACGACATTATCCTGGATGATCAGCAGGAGCCAGGCCACTACACCGCTTCCAGTTTAGTGTAAATGGGGGCCTTCATGCTCCAGTGTTTTAAGAGGGACTACCGTATAAAATCATAAAGGGCAAGGACCAGTACTGGGTGGCAATGTACTTAGACCCCCGGTACAAACAAAAAGTGGAGGAAATGTTACCATCACAGAGGGCTGTCAGAATGCAGCACTTCCAGGCCTTGCTTCGAGAAATGCTGCATTCTGCTTTTGCCGGCGCTGGCAGAGGAATTTCCACTCACAGAGAAACAGTTGTGGGTACCTGCAAGAAGAGGGCAGTTTGAAGATGTGTTGGTGACTTCTGATATGAGATCATTCTTTGAGCTGACCCATCGACAGGTGTCCTCCGGATACGGCCTCAGGGAACGCCTAGACCGACAGGTGTCCGACTAAATCGGGTTAACGGCTGATGTGGACGCTCTGAGAAGCGATGAACCCCTGGACTACTGGGTGGGCAGGCTTGACTTCTGGCTAGAGCTGGCACAATTTGCCATGGAACTGTTGGCTTGCCCCTCGTCCAGTATTCTGTCCGAAAGGACGTTCAGCGCAGCAGGGGGATCGTGACCGATAAGCGCACTCGCCTAGCTTACGACAGTGTTGACTACCTCACATTTCTAAAAATGAATGAGGCATGGATCTCGGAGGAATTCAACACATGTGACCAGTAGACCATGTTTGAGTCAAATTCCCCATGACAGCCCACAAATATCCGCCACCACCCATAACAATTCATGGTCTTAGGTAAATACAGCGGCATAAAAGGCCTTTTATGTCCATTGAATGCCTAATTTTTGGGGCCTGTACTGGCCGACACTTATTTATCCTGTGAACGGCAAATGTACCTCCAGGCACAGAATACAAAGTTCTGTGCTATCAGGTGAACGCCTGTTGGCTAATTTTTGGGGCCTGTACTGGCTGACACTTACTTATTTATCCTGTGAATGCCTAATTTTGCTGACTGGAATTGAAAATCAATGGGTCTGTAAACGTTCCGCTAAATTGTGGAACGGATGCGGACCCATTTTACAGACGTGTGAATGGACCCTATATGTATTTGACATGTATTTACTGGCTGATTTAGGCTGAGCTATTACACTAAAACAGAGCAATATTACAAAAACCAAAATACACGTTATAACTGTATAAACGATTTATATAACTTATTAGAAAAAATATATAAATTTTTAAGTCAACTTTTCCAATAGCAGGAGCATCTCCTGCACCCCCTTCATGGCCTGACGGTGCCTCTCCTCCATGGCCTTCATCGGCTCCTGAATGGCCCGTATATCCTGGTGGTGCTCCTTCTGCATTTTTGTTACTTTGGCCTTTAATGTCTTCAGTACTGTTGGAAAAAAATATATATGAACATTATTGGCAATTCTTATTTTGTGGTGCATATGACATTTTGATCGCTTGCGATTACACCTTTTTGTGATAAAAGTTGTTCAAAAAATGCCTTTTTGGAGAGTTTTTATTTTTTGTTTTGAAAGGTGTCCTCCTAAGGGGTTACTTGGTATGATATTTTTATACAGCTGGTTGTTACAGATGCTGCAAGACCTAATATGTTTCCTTATTTTTTTGTTATTATTGTTTTACACAATAAAAGCATTGTTGAACTAAAAACAATTCATGTTTTAATATCTCCATAGAAAAAAATTGAAACATAGAATGTGTCGGCAGATAAGAACCATTTGGCCCATCTAGTCTGCCCAATATATCTGAATCCTATGAATAGTCCCTGGCCCTATCTTATATGAAGGATAGCCTTATGCCTATCCCATGCATGCTTAAACTCCTTCACTGTATTTGCAGCTACCACTTCTGCAGGAAGGCTATTCCATGCATCCACTACTCTCTCAGTAAAGTAATACTTCCTTATATTACTTTTAAACCTTTGCCCCTCTAATTTAAAACTGTGTCCTCTTGTGGTAGTTTTTCTTCTTTTAAATATGCTCTCCTCCTTTACCGAGTTGATTCCCTTTATGTATTTAAAAGTTTCTATCATATCCCCTCTGTCTCTTCTTTCTTCCAAGCTATACATATTAAGGTCCTTTAACCTTTCCTGGTAAGTTTTATCCTGCAATCCATGTACTAGTTTAGTAGCTCTTCTCTGAACTCTCTCTAGAGTATCTATATCCTTCTGGAGATATGGCCTCCAGTACTGCGCACAATACTCCAAGTGAGGTCTCACCAGTGTTCTGTACAGCGGCATAAGCACTTCACTCTTTCTACTGAGAGAGAGGCAAGTGGATTACTGTACAGCGGTGGCGGCAAGAAGCGCACGGCGTCATAGCGAGTTAGCAACCAATGACGCCGTGTGCTTGGCCACTCTGCAGGACAGCAGCCTGGGTTTTTACGGTCCGTAGTTGTGAAAAAACACACACGTGTGCATGCGGCCTTACTGTTACATTTAGAAGATGGGATTGTATTACGACTGTATGTGGGTGGGGTCTGAGCTATCAGATATTGTCCAGCTAAGCAGAGATGTACCTGTCTAGTGAAATGACGGTATGGTATTGTAACGCACCAAGTTGATCAGTTAGGATCTCAACTGCGGAGGCAATGGACATCCACTATTACCCCACCGCCCTAGCGTTGGCTGTGAGAATCGCGGTTACTCAGTATGAACCCCAGGCGGCTCTCTCAGTCTTAAGCGGAGAGTTTGGGGTAGCAAAATCATTTACCGCTATCCAACTAATTAGAATTACTAATGGGGAGGAAGATCTCCCAATCCTGCAGGGGTTACGGGTTAGTATATAGCATGTCCTCAGTTCAGGGTTAGTATATAGCATGTCCTCAGCTGAGGGTTAGTATGTAGCATGTCCTCAGCTCAGGGTTAGTATGTAGGATGTCCTCAGCTCAGGGTTAGTATATAGCATGTCCTCAGCTCAGGGTTAGATCATCAATACCGACTCTCACCACCAGGAGACCTCTCCACTCTGAGTTCCAGATTAGTAACCAAGCCAGTTAACTGGTATATACTTGCGGTTAGTTGTCCCTGGCGAGGGAGCCAGCAGTGAGGGAGCCAGTGGCAAGAAGGTCGGAAGTCCTCCACGGCGTTATTAGGGTTCCGGTCCGGATTTAGGGACAGAGTCCTCTGATTCAATGGAGCTGGCAGGGTGCGCACTCCATTAGTGGAACACCCTGTACAGCTCCTGTCTCCTATTTATCAGCCGGACTGTAAGTGGGCGGAGCCACAAGACGGCTCGGCGGCCGCTGCGTTCCACGCTGGAGCGCAAGCCAGCGTATCAACACAGGCGGCCACTGCGTTCCACGCTGGAGCGCAACCCAGCGTATCATTATAGGCGGTGGTTGCGTTCCACGCTGGAGCGCAATCCCGCGTACTGTTACAGTACCCCCCCCCTTAAGGGGACCACTCCGGGGTGCCCCACTAGGGGAGGGTCGGTTGGGAAATCTTCTATGGAACAATCTTTGGAGTCTGGGAGCATGAACGTTTTGCACATCTTCCCAAGAGTCATCCTGGGGGCCATACCCCTTCCATCTAACGAGATACTGGATCTTCCCCCGTCTTCTCCTGGAATCGAGGAGCTGCTTGACTTCAAATTCCTATTCTCCTTGGACATCTATCGGGGGCAAGGGTCGAGGATCCCTTGATGGGAACGGCCTAGGTCTAAACGGCTTCAGTAGTGACACGTGGAATGTGGGATGTACCTGTAATCGAGGAGGAAGGGTGAGTCTCACCGTGTTGGGGTTAATAACCCTTTCTATCGGAAAAGGAATTTGTCTTCCCAATTTCTTGGAAGGTACCCCCAACCGAAGGTTTCTTGTCGATAACCAAACCGTCGATAACCAAAAGAATTGTCTTCCCAATTTCTTGGAAGGTACCCCCAACCGAAGGTTTCTTGTCGATAACCAAACCGAGTCCCCGACCTGGTAGGGAGGATTTTCTCTTCTACGACGGTCGTAGTAAATCTTCTGTCTTTCCTTTGCCCGTTGAAGGCTGTCTTTTAGCGTCTTGAGGGTAGTTTGCAAAGTAGTCAGATAATCGTCTGTGGCTGGAACGTTTGTGGGAAGGCTGATTTGAGGAAGAGACCTAGGGTGAAATCCGTAATTAGCAAAGAATGGACTATGTAATGTGGAGGAATTCGTGGAATTATTATAGGCGAATTCAGCAAGAGGAAGTAGGCCTTCCCAGTCATCTTGGAGAAATGAGCAGTGACATCTGAGAAACTGTTCCAGACACTGATTCACCCTTTCAGTCTGCCCATTAGTTTGGGGGTGATAGGCGCTAGACATTCTGTGGTCGATTTGGAATCTGGAACAAAGCGCTCTCCAGAATTTGGATACAAATTGCGAACCCCTGTCTGATATGACCTGGCTAGGAACTCCATGTAGCTTAATGATGTTGGACAGGAATACCTCGGCTGTTTCCTTGGAGGAGGGTAACTTCTTGAGGGCCATGAAGTGTGCCATCTTAGTCAGCAAATCTACTACCACCATGATGGTGTTGTTTCCTCTGGAAAGGGGGAGTTCAACGATGAAGTCCATCGAGACCCATTCCCAGGGTCTGTTGGCGATGGGAAGACTCATTAGGAGACCATAAGGTCGGTTCCTGTCACTTTTACATGAGGCACAGGTCTCGCACGTGGAAACGTATTCCTCAATTTGTTTGGTCATCTTTGGCCACCAGAAGTTCCTGCGTATCAGGGTTGTGGTTTTAGCAATGCCAGGGTGTCCCGCGAGGGGTGAATCATGGCAGAGTTTGATCACCTGAGTGGTGAGGGAGGGTGGTATATACAGTTGGCTGTCCTTGTAAAGGAGACCCTGTTGGTTCTGCAAAAGACCTGGGGGGGTGTTGGCATGGTCATTAATTAGAGCATCCTTGAGCTGGTTTTCCAGCGCAATGGTGGCGAGGACGAGTTTCTTCGGTGGTATGATCCATGTGGGGGCCGTGTCTGTGGTGCGAAATTCAGCCAGTCGTGATAGGGCGTCGGCCTTCCCATTTTTCGAGCCTGGTCGGTATGTAATTTGGAAGTTAAACCTGTCGAAAAAGAAGCTCCACCGTACTTGACGGCCTGATAGTGTTTTACTGGTTTTCAGATACTGTAGGTTTCGGTGATCCGTATACAGTACAGACCAAAAGTTTGGACACACCTTCTCATTCAAAGAGTTTTCTTTATTTTCATGACTATGAAGGCATCAAAACTATGAATTAACACATGTGGAATTATATACATAACAAACAAGTGTGAAACAACTGAAAATATGTCATATTCTAGTTTCTTCAAAGTAGCCACCTTTTGCTTTGATTACTGCTTTGCACACTCTTGGCATTCTCTTGATGAGCTTCAAGAGGTAGTCCCCTGAAATGGTCTTCCAACAGTCCTGAAGGAGTTCCCAGAGATGCTTAGCACTTGTTAGCCCTTTTGCCTTCACTCTGCGGTCCAGCTCACCCCAAACCATCTCGATTGGGTTCAGGTCCGGTAACTGTGGAGGCCAGGTCATCTGGCGCAGCACCCCATCACTCTCCTTCATGGTCAAATAGCCCTTACTTTCAAAGTTTTCCCAATTTTTTGGCTGACTGACTGACCTTCATTTCTTAAAGTAATGATGGACACTCGTTTTTCTTTACTTAGCTGCTTTTTTCTTGCCATAATACAAATTCTAACAGTCTATTCAGTAGGACTATCAGCTGTGTATCCACCTGACTTCTCCTCAACGCCACTGATGGTCCCAACCCCATTTATAAGGCAAGAAATCCCACTTATTAAACCTGACAAGGCACACCTGTGAAGTGAAAACCATTTCAGGGGACTACCTCTTGAAGCTCATCAAGAGAATGCCAAGAGTGTGCAAAGCAGTAATCAAAGCAAAAGGTGGCTACTTTGAAGAACCTAGAATATTACATATTTTCAGTTGTTTCATACTTGTTTGTTATGTATATAATTCCACATGTGTTAATTCATAGTTTTGATGCCTTCAGTGTGAATCTACAATTTTCATAGTCATGAAAATAAAGAAAACTCTTTGAATGAGAAGGTGTGTCCAAACTTTTGGTCTGTACTGTATATTGTGATGGGGTGTATTGAACCTTCAAGTAAATGCCTCCAGTTTTCCAAGGAACATTTTATGGCGAGGAGTTCCTTTTCCCCTATGGGGTAATTGAATTCGGCGGTATTTAGCGTCCGGGAGTAGAACCCGATAGGATGTAACGGGGTTGAAAAGGAGCTTCGCTGGGACAGGACAGCTCCTATGGGTGCCTGGGATGCGTCTACTTCCAGCACGTAATGATGGTTCGGATTCGGGAGGGTCAGTATCTGTGCCGAAGTGAACCTGTTCTTTAGTAACTCAAATGCTGATTGGGCGTCCTTGGACCAAACGAACTTCGTGTTGACACTAGTTAACCGGGTTAGTGGTTTAGTGGTAGCGGAGAAATCCTTGATAAATTTCCTATAGAAGTTTGAGAACCCTAGGAATCGCTGAAGAGCTTTCCTGGAATCCGGAATCGGCCAATTTTGGATGCAAGTGATTTTTGAGTGATACATCTGGATACCCTTGGGTGAGATTATGTATCCGAGGAAGGGAAGAGAAGCAGTCTCGAATATACATTTTTCCTGTTTGACGTATAACCGATGGACGCTTAACCGTGCAAGAACCCAGCGGACATGTTTCCTGTGATCGTGTAAGTTATCAGAATACACCAGTATGTCATCAAGATAGATGATTACACATACGTCCAGTAGGTCCCTAAAGATGTCGTTAATAAAGTTCTGGAATGTAGAAGGGGCGTTGCACAACCCGAAGGGCATCACTGTATACTCGAAGAGTCCGTACCGAGTGCGTAAAGCTGTCTTCCATTCATCACCCTTTCTGATCCTAATCAAGTTGTATGCGCCTCTCAAGTCCAGCTTGGTGTAGATTGTCGATGTTTGCAGTCTTTCTATGAGTTCGGATATTAGCGGCAGGGGGTACCGATTTTTGATTGTTACTTTGTTCAAGGCTCTGTAATCAATGATGGGCCTTAGGCTTGAGTCTTTGTTTCTTACGAAGAACATCCCTGCTGCTGCCGGGGAGGTTGAAGGCTGAATAAAACCTTTTCGTAAGTTCTCTTCCAGGTACTGTTTGAGGTGAACAAGTTCTGGTTGTGCCAATGGGTAAATTCTTCCAGTGGGTATCTCACTACCCGGCAACAAGTCTATGGGGCAATTGTAAGATCTATGAGGCGGAAGAGATTCCGCCTTCTTTGCGCTGAATACCTCAGCGAACTCTGCGTATTGGCTGGGGACCTGGTTCACTCCCACGTGCATGAGAGTTTTGAGAGGGAAGCAGGTCTCCATACAATAAGGTGAGATAAACTGAACTCTTCCCTGTTCCCATAGGAGGGTTGGCTGATGTAATCGCAGCCATGGCAACCCAAGAATCACGGGAAACAAGGGAGAGTGTATGATATCAAGGGATAAGAATTCTGTGTGGTTATTTTCGCATGTCACCAGGAGGGGTTGAGTCTGACTGTGGATAGGTCTAGAAGTGGTACCGTCAATGAAACTCACGGATATCGGAACGTTTTTTCTCATGTGGGGAATTTTATTTCGCTCTATCAGATGCATGTCGATAAAATTCCCCAAAGCTCCCGTGTCCACCATGGCTTCAACGATAGTCCAGTTTTGGTCCCACTGTAAGGTGAGAGACGTGTATATGTAACCACCAGTGCTATTATTTGTATTGCCTAAGTTACAAGACGTCCTGTTCTTACCTTCATGCTTCTTACGTATGGCGGGACATACATCAACTGTATGGTCGGTAGACGCACAGTATAAACAGAGGTTGAGGTTACGTCTCCTGGCTTTCTCCCTCTCAGTCAGAGGTCCTCGAATCGCCCCAATCTCCATCATCTCTACTGCAGGACCCGGGCTGGACGGTCTTGGGTTGGGCATGAAGCCTGAGACTCTCTCGGCTCTGCGTTCCCTCAAACGTCTGTCAATGGTGGTGGCCTTCTGCATCAAAGCATTAAGTGTATGTGGTAACTCTCCTCGGGCTAATTCGTCCTTCAGGGCCTCGGAAAGACCTAGACGGAACTGATTCCTAAGGGTGAGATCATTCCATTCAGTCTCCCGAGCCCAACGAGTGTATTCCGCAATAAAGTCCTCTACAGGTCGTCTCCCTTGTTTTAGGCCGCGTATGGCGGTCTCAGATTTTCTAACTGGAGATGTTGTACGGTCACATTGAGGGTCTCCACCCTCTTGGTGAGGGTGACGAGGTGTCCTGCAATCTCCGCTGGATCCATGTGGGTTCCACTAATATGTAACGCACCAAGTTGATCAGTTAGGATCTCAACTGCGGAGGCAATGGACATCCACTATTACCCCACCGCCCTAGCGTTGGCTATGAGATTCGCGGTTACTCAGTATGAACCCCAGGCGGCTCTCTCAGTCTTAAGCGGAGAGTTTGGGGTAGCAAAATCATTTACCGCTATCCAACTAATTAGAATTACTAATGGGGAGGAAGATCTCCCAATCCTGCAGGGGTTACGGGTTAGTATATAGCATGTCCTCAGTTCAGGGTTAGTATATAGCATGTCCTCAGCTGAGGGTTAGTATGTAGCATGTCCTCAGCTCAGGGTTAGTATGTAGGATGTCCTCAGCTCAGGGTTAGTATATAGCATGTCCTTAGCTCAGGGTTAGATCAGCAATACCGACTCTCACCACCAGGAGACCTCTCCACTCTGAGTTCCAGATTAGTAACCAAGCCAGTTAACTGGCATATACTTGCGGTTAGTTGTCCCTGGCGAGGGAGCCAGCAGTGAGGGAGCCAGTGGCAAGAAGGTCGGAAGTCCTCCACGGCGTTATTAGGGTTCCGGTCCGGATTTAGGGACAGAGTCCTCTGATTCAATGGAGCTGGCAGGGTGCGCACTCCATTAGTGGAACACCCTGTACAGCTCCTGTCTCCTATTTATCAGCCGGACGGTAAGTAGGCGGAGCCACAAGACGGCCCGGCGGCCGCTGCGTTCCACGCTGGAGCGCAAGCCAGCGTATCATCACAGGCGGCCGCTGCGTTCCACGCTGGAGCGCAACCCAGCGTATCATTATAGGCGGTGGTTGCGTTCCACGCTGGAGCGCAATCCCGCGTACTGTTACAGGTATGGGGTGTACAGATGGTTCGCCTCCCCGTGGTGCACCCTGGGTAACTCTAAATGAACCAGCAAATACTGGCGGTCTGACAAATACTTCTCCTGAGTCCTGACCAATAGGACACAAATTATAATCTATAAACTGTGTGTGTGTGCGGTATATAGTGTGTGTGTGTGGTATATAGTGTGCGGCATGACAATGGTTGTGCAATGTGCATGTGAAATATATTTCTCTGCTTTCCATACAAATATGCTACTAACATAGTGGGTGTGATTCCACAGGAATACTTACTGCAACAATCACTAATATCTAGTGAGACCTTATAAAATGTAAAGTTGAGTGCACTTAAGAAAAATTTGAATCGCAGAAGGTCGCACTGGCGATTTTTTTATAACACTCTTTATGCATATGCAGTGCGCCAGTCCTGCAGGGTGAGAGAATATGAGGTCACAGGGGTAGTTAACAAACCGAGGGTTGCTCTTTGTACTCACAGTTTTTATTTACCCTAGGCAGGCGTACAGCAGTGATGGAGAGGCTGGAACATGAATCCTCTGGGGCACTCTCTGTGTATAGGGACCAGGCCAGGTGGTAGGTGAGGTGCCCTGGGTGTTGGAAGTTTAATGTGCCGGTGGCAAGATCCCTTATAGTTCGTAAGGCCAGTGTCGGTAACGGTGGCACACCGATTTGTTGTAGGAATAATTGAGGTACACAAAGTTGCAGTGAACCAGAACTTCTTTTTACTGAACAGTTCAACTATTTACAGGTTTCAGTTAGTTCCACATGTACAATGTTGGTCACAGGCAGGCTTCACATAAGTGGCAGGCAATGTCTTTGCAAGATACTCAGAGGGAATAACACTTACAGAGCAGGCTGTATTTTCCTCAGATCCTGTCTGGCTTTCTCCAAGGCCCGTATGCCCTATAGCTGGCTTTATCCTTGGGTAGGGAAACCTTCCTCTGGTGTAAATCCTCTTGCTGTAAATATCCTTCTGCCCTTCAGCTTTCTACTTAGCTGGATAAAAGTGGCTCTGCACTGTACTTTTCAAGGTGCTAGATATCTTCAGGAGGCAACTTCTTCTCCTAGGTTAACTTCTGAGCTTTTTTTACTCAGCAACCTCAGGCAGGCTAGACTGAGCTACTTAGCCTCCTGAACTGGACTGCACTAACCCTTTCCTGTCTGGGCCTAACTATATATACTAGGGGGTTCCCTAGCTCCCTCTACTGCCTAGGAGGAGGAATTACACCCCTAACAGGCCTGGCACACAGGAGATAACATAAAATTATACATTACGATGCAATATAAAATACCATATCAATTCCCCACAGGAGGTGGGGCAACATGACCCTTAGTAGTGCCCACCCTTACGTAGTGGGACACTACATACACCGCTACTTTGAGGTTGCCCATCCTCGGCGCAACACAGGGGGCCCGCCTAGCTGGAAACTGTGACCTGAAAGACAAAAATGCAAAGCAGGCATATACAACAAACACTACATTTGCAAGGAAAATATCAGGTGCGGTGAAAAGGGGCGTCAGTCTCTTCACGCAGGATAGTACAGGGAACAGGGGTGCTGACCTGGTACAGCGTATCAGGAATAACCAGGATAGTCAATAATAATAAAATATGCAAATATAACATAAGTTCCTGGAGGCTCAAAAGAACCACATGAGTTCGTACCCAGGTCTTGTAGACAGTTAAACAGGGGTTTCCCGGGGGGAGTGACTCTGATCAACAATGTAGTCTCCGAATCTCACAGGTGGGTGCCCCCTAGTAGGCCGCGTGGATCTCCTTACTGGCAGAGAACTCTTCCTGCCTGGCTCAGGGGGGCCAGAGGAATCTGCAGGTTCTGGAGCCCTTTCAGGTATACCCTGGGACAGGTCCTCCTGGGGTTGAGGACTAGCAGGAACTGGAGCCGGTACCACCAAGTTCAACCAGGGTGTGAGGAACCAATGAAGTGGCTCTTTGTCATGTAACAGGTTCTCAACGGCCTGCATAGGATCAACAGGTTGGGCCGACGACTCTGGCTCAGGAGACTCTGGCTCAATGTCCTCTGTTGCAGTTTCTCCTTCCATGCAGGGCTTTAAACGGTTCCTGTGTACGATCTGAGAGCCTTTACCTTCCCTGGAAATTTGGTACACGTGGGTCTCAGCATTAGGAATAGCAGTAATGACGTAGGGAGTCCTCTCCCACTTACTGTCCAGTTTGCTGGTTCGGGGGTTATTCTTCAACCACACCACGTCTCCTATAGCAAGAGGTTCCGCATGAGCAGCCAGGTCATAGTCTCTCTGCTGCCGCTCTCGGGCACTTTCCATTGGCTCCTGAACAATCTCTTTGGCATTAAGAAGACGTCTTTGATGCTCCACCACCCAATCAGTCTTTGGTAGTGGGTTGATGACATCAGGTATTTGCACGTCCAGGGAGTGATCATGAGGCAGCCTCCCTTGACGGCCAAACATCAAATTGAAAGGCGTGTACCCGGTGGAGCAGTGAATTGTATTGTTATACGTGTACATAAGTTGTGGCAGCAGAATAGGCCAGTTACCGCTTGTCTCAGGGGGCACTGCTCTCAACATTTTGATTCATTTTTTCACAGAGTCCGTTACCTTGCGGATGATAGGCTGTGGTCCGGACCTTCTGGCAATTATGTAGCAGGCACAACTCCTGTAACAACTGTGATTCAAACGCAGACCCCTGGTCAGTGAGGTTTCTCTCTGGGCAGCTGTAGGGCAGAAGGAAATGCTTCCAGAATGCTTCTGCCGCAGTCTTGTGTCACGGCGGGGAGTGGGGGAAACCGTGCGGTGTCAAAGGATAAAGGGGATCAGCCTGGCCAAGTGATAAGGGAGCAGGTCACCTCCTACCGCATCCCTAATCCTCTCCCTGACTCCTCACCGTATGAGCGGACCCCGATGGTAGGACGGCTCATACACGGGATACCTAATATCCTGAGTCGCCCTGGAAATCCCTCACATAGGAGCAGGGGAGAGACTACCTGTTCATCCTCAACACGGAGGAACAGGAGTTTCTAACTAAGGCCAGGCTGCAAGCAGAGGGGAACACATACAGCATATGGAGATGGCAGGTAAGTGAAACCAGACACACTGACTGGAACCCGTCCACAAGTGCTAGTGTCCACACCAACATCAAAGGACACAGCACATACCACGAACCACACAGGGACCCAGGACACCCATAGCTGCAATAAATGTGAAACAGGGGACTGTCTAAACAACATGCTGGACACCAAACACTACCAAACATGTAACACCAAAAATAGACATACCAACACCCTGATCAAAACCCACTGCATACACAAAGGGGCAGGAAGGGAAGGAGACACTGTGATAACATTGACCAGCCTGGCCTTAGTTAGAGACTCCTGTTCCTCCGTGTTGAGGATGAACAGGTAGTCTCTCCCCTGCTCCTATGTGAGGGATTTCCAGGGCGACTCAGGATATTAGGTATCCCGTGTATGAGCCATCCTACCATCGGGGTCCGCTCATACGGTGAGGAGTCAGGGAAAGGATTAGGGATGTGGTAGGAGGTGACCTGCTCCCTTATCACTCCTTTTGGCCAGGCTGATCCCCTTTACCCTTTGACACCGCACTGTGGGGGGTTTCCCCCATTCCCCGCCGTGAAAGTATGACCACAAGGGTGGCCATCACTGGACAGATGGAACAGAGAACCACCAGCATACACCAAGGCTGGAGGAACACTGGGCTACAAGCATCCAGCAGAGACTAAATAGCCCAAGCATCCACACACACACACATAAACCCAGTATTCACAAAACACTAGGAAGGGAGTTAACCCTTCCAACACCAGACAAGGGAAGGCTACAACTTAAAAGGGGAAGTGCACACACAAGCATACTAAACCACATGTTACCACCGGCAACAGCATGCGTGGCAACCATGTCACGGCAATCACCCAGAAGGCCAAGACACTGCCACCGCATGCTCTCACAGCAACACGTTGCCGCGGGCAACCGCAAGTGTGGCAACAGTGTCACAGCGCAAACCAAAACGAAAAGCCGTGACATCTTGGCTGTCAGGTCTTTCACAGGCACTGCTACAACAAACTTAGTGAAGTGATCAATAATAGTCATGGCATAAGTATAACCTGAGCGACTTGGCTCCAAAGTCACATGATCAATAGCAACAAGCTCCAGGGGAGTTTTACTCACGATAGGGTGGAGAGGCTCTCTCTGGTCATGGCGCTCACTTCTCCCGACAGCACAGGCAGTACACTCCTGGCACCACTTTTCAATGTCTTCTCTCATCCCAATCCAATAGAACCTTCTGCGAATGGTGGCCTCAGTTTTCTGCACGCCGAAGTGTCAGGACCGGTTATGATACATCTCTAACACAAGACTAGCGTCTCGACATGGTATGAGGATCTGGTACACCCTATTGCAGGACACTGGATCCAGGCTCCTTCCTAGCAACAGGCCTTTTTGAAGGAAGAGATGGTGGCGAAGTCTCCACAATTTCAATAGTTCTGGGTCTGCACTCTTCCTGGGGACTCTCTCAGGAGTTCTTCCACTAGTAAGGAAGTCAAGCAGTTCACCGAGGACTCTACTTTCTGACTGGAGCTTAATCCACCTTTCTTGTTCGCCCCTGGACTCAGGATTAGTCGGTGGAGAGGGATCAGCAGCTGAGTGATTTTCAGTGTGAACATTATCTTGCTAAGCAAATTTGTTGTAAAACGCCGGCATCTCCACTTCTTCCCAGGCATCTTTTGGTTCATCTGGTGCTTCTGTAGTGGGAAGCCGAGACGGGGCATCAGCATTATCATTTGAGCGACCTGCCTGGTATTTCACAGTGAAGTCATAGTTGGCAAGGCGGGAGGCCCATCTTTGCTCCAGGCCCCTAACTTGGCTGTATTCAGATGCGCCAGGAGATTGTTGTCAGTGAAGGCGACAAACGGAGTGGCAGCAAGGTAGTCCTTGAATTTTTCAGTCGCAGCCCACACTAAAGCAAGGAACTCCAGGATCCCTCAGGGATCTGCTGGCGTAGGTGTAAGAGGCAGCCCTGAATCCACCAGCAGCATTTCCAGCACTTATATCTATGCAGACTGTCATGTTTCCCTCCGGCCACCAGAGGCCACTGTGACTAAACATGAACCTGATTTGTGCTGGCCAGAGGCTAAGAAAGAGTTAAAGGGACTCTGTCACCACTTTCTAACCCCCCCTTTTAAAAGTATTGTTCTCTCCATGGCGCCCTTGTGATTACAAAGGTGTTGTTATAACATAAATTCGCCGTCTCGTTTTGATAAAAATACCTTTTATCTAACCTGTCAATCTTGTGGATAAGGTGCCCAGGGCGTTTCTGAAGGTCTGAAGCTGCCGCCCGCTGACGCCCGCCGCCGCCGCCGTTGGTGCCCAGCTCCTCCCCTGATCCTTTCAGCGCCGACTGAATGTAAAGAAATCCGCCTCCGGCTCTCGCTCAGTGCCCCCTCCTCCTTTTCAAAGATCCCGCGCGTGCGCACAGGCCTGTGCCTGATGCGCCCGTGCAGACATTTAGAATCAGCCTCATTGAGCGAAGTGCGCATGCGCGCACTTCGCTCAACCTCCTCATAAGACGAGCACTGCAGCCAGCCACTCAGAGCCTGCCAAGCGCTGTATGGAGCCGCAGGCTCTGAGTGGCTGGCTGCAGTGCTCGTCTTATGAGGAGGTTGAGCGAAGTGCGCGCATGAGCACTTCGCTCAATGAGGCTGATTCTAAATGTCCGCACGGGCGCATCAGGCACAGGCCTGTGCGCACGCGCGGGATCTTTGAAAAGGAGGAGGGGGCACTGAGCGAGAGCCGGAGGCGGATTTCTTTACATTCAGGCGGCGCTGAAAGGATCAGGGGAGGAGCTGGGCACCAACGGCGGCGGCGGCGGGCGGCAGCTTCAGACCTTCAGAAACGCCCTGGGCACCTTATCCACAAGATTGACAGGTTAGATAAAAGGTATTTTTATCAAAACGAGACGGCGAATTTATGTTATAACAACACCTTTGTAATCACAAGGGCGCCATGGAGAGAACAATACTTTTAAAAGGGGGGGGTTAGAAAGTGGTGACAGAGTCCCTTTAAGAGTTTTTTCCGGGCTGTTGCAGAAGTTGCTGGAACCTTGCTGAGATAACAGGGAGAGATGGACTGCTGAGAGATAACAGAAAAAGACTGTAGCAGCAGGAGGCTATATTAGCTGAGATTTTCCTGAGGAGGACTTCACTGTGTGTGCCAGAGGAGTGGGACCGTGTATAGAGACCAGCCGGATCCTTCCTGCCAGAGGTGGAGAGCTGCATCTGTTGTGACCAGAGAGAGAAAGACAGACAAGCAAGTGACCGGACCTGGAGCCAGACTGCATCTTATTGGATCCAAGAGAATCTGCAGAACTGTGAGTGCCACTGTGACAACCACCCGCCAATCCCGTCGTACTATGCCACAGTTGCCATACAGGTCTCCACTAGAGACTTCTGGAGGCGAATCCACTGTGAGCACAGAAGACGTTTAAGATTGGTTGGTGTGCCCATACATGATACAATCACGATTGTATGTACAATCGGTAAAAATAAAATTACTGATTTCACGCTGGAAATCAACTTAATTTGCTGCCACCACTCTTCGTATTGAATCGGGGCGAAGAGACCCCGGCTAGCTAATCCTAAAGGGACGAAACGGTTATTTGCAACCTAGCTAGTAAATTAACAATTTATAAAAATAAAACAATTTGGTAGTATGTCTTCTGAGGACAGAGTTCTTAGCATAGATCAGTTCATCAAGTAACAAGGGCAAAACTGGAACGATGAAATCGTTAGTTTTTATTCTAAAACTATACACAAAAATATATATATTAAAGCTGACAGATAAATATACCTGCCAGTTGAACAGATTGGTTTGGATAGAAATAGGTAAGAGGTGGAAGGGAATAGAATGTCTGTAAGTTCAGAATTACCGTGGTAGTGTCCAGTAAAAGGCAAAGTCTTTGTATAATAATCCAAGATGGTGGGGTGTGCCCGTGTCCAGCGGGCGGTCGTGATGTTAGTCGACGTCAGATGGTAGAAGAAGGACACAGGACCTGAGTGTGTCACTGTTTTTACCCACTCTGAAGCAGGGAGTGGTTATGACACGTTCAGGTCCAGCCTTGTGTAATTGGAACAGGGGCAGTCCTTTGCCCCATAGGGAGAAAATCTGGCAGAATCTTTGCTTTGCCCATTTCTCCATATCCCGTAAGTCCAATCAAGAAATATAGTTGATTTTGATAATCAGTACAATTTTACGCATCATCTGATAACAAATACGACTAAAAGATAATACAGGGTGCCTGAGAACCTTTATATCTCAGAGCGGAATCTCTGATTTGCCCGTGGGTTTCCTAGAAGGTGGGTTAGAAGAACCAAAACCATCTCTGAAAAGATGGTTCCTTTCACATTTCCATAACCCATGAAATATTAGGAAAATATGGGAAAAATATGAAGCTTATGGATTGAAGGGGACTTTCAGGTCATCTTCCTTCCTGTACCAACCAGCTGTGTGATAAGGATCTGTCCTTTTCTTCTGAAGCTCGCTGCCCAGGCTAAAGGTGTGAGACCCCTGCTGGTATTGGAGACACTATGGCTGCAGAAAGACCAGGTTTATGAGGTTCTGTCATAAGAGAACTAGATTGATGGCTACTCAACTTGGCCTGGGCAGGAAAGGTTTGTCACAAGGTGGTGATAATGGCACCTCTGCTCTGTGAATTACTCCTTTAGTGAAAAGAGAAGATTTTTAGTAAAGGCTCTGGTGTCTCTGTGATTGCGAAATATGGCACATTTGCGATTTCCTAGTATCGCTGTGGATCGCAAAGCGTCACAGCCACCGGTGCTTTCCTGTGATAGGTTATAGAGTCAGGGACTTAGTCAGTGTGCTGCAGAAGCGTCCCCTGGGTAGCAGGGCTAGATAGGAGTATACTAGCTGAGTGTAGCCTGGACTCTTATGTGTATACTGTCGAACGCATTTATTCTAACTCGTGTTCATGTAATCTGTGTAAACCTGTTTATAACGTTAATCCGATTTTACGGCAGTTACATCTGGTTCTTTAATAAAGCCAGTTTTTGCTTCAGTCCCCTTGTCCGCTGTACTGTACTTGAATCCTGCTTTGCGGTCTCTCCCTCCTTTGACCGCTACATAGGCAATCACCCTCTCTTTGTTGTCTTGCACCTGAGCCAACACGGCTCCCAGGCCTCTTTTACTGGCATCCGTATAGAGGTGGAATGGCTTCTGATAATCCGGGTAACCCAGGACAGGGGGTTCGGTCAGCTTCTTCAAGAGCTGGAAGGCAATCTCCCATTCTTCATTTCATTCAACAGGGATAGGAGTCTTTGGACTCTTTTTGGGATGCCCCCTCAAAAGTTCCTGGATTGGATCCGCAATTTGTGCAAAATGTGGGATGAAGCGTCTGTAATATCCTGCAAAACTGAGGAAACTTCTCACCTCTTTCACGGTGGTGGGAGTAGTCCAATTGCGGACAGCAGCAAGTTTATCAGGATCAGGCTGGACTCCTTCTGCACTAACAACATGGCCCAGGTACTTCACAGCTGGTTTCAGCAGATGGCACTTGGACGGCTTGATTTTAAGGCCATATTAAGCGAGAACTTGAAACACTTCGGCCAGATGCTTTAAATGATCCTCATATGTCTTGAAGTAGATAATGACGCCATCCAAGTATAGCAATATAGACTCAAAGTTCTTATGGCCTAAACAACGCTCCATCAACCGCTGGAATGTCCCTGGAGCATTACACAGTCAGAAAGGCATGTAGTTAAATTCGAACAGGCCCATAAGCGTGGTGAAAGTGGTCTTTTCCCGGTCTTCCGGGGCCATAGGCACCTGCCAGTATCCACTGGTTAAGTCAAGAGTTGAGAAGCAGGCTGATGATCCCAGGGCAGTCAAAGATTCTTCAATGTGTGGCATCGGATAAGCGTCTTTGTGGGTGATTTGATTGATTTTTCTATAGTCCACACAGAACCTAATGCTGCCATCTTTTTTATGAACAAGAACTAGGGGCGCAGCCCAGGGACTGTGACTGTCCCGGATTATGTTAGAGTCCTTCATTTCCTGTATCCTCTCTTTTACGGACTGGTAGGTAGTAGGCGGTATGGGTCTGTATCTCTCCTTGATAGGAGGATGAGAGCCAGTAGGTATGGTGTGTTTGATTACACTGACCTCTCCATAGTCCGTGGAGTGCTTGCTAAAGGCCTGGTGGTGCTCCTTCACCAGATTCAGGACTCCCTCTGTTCTGTCTCAGCATCGGTTGTACCTGCGACAAGCTTCTTGTAGACCCAGTCTGTAAGGATGTGTGCGGCAGGTTGAATGATCACTTTAACAGATAGCTTACTCAATGAATAAAGACTCCAGAGGTGATTTTCAATGCTTCTTTATGCTTCAAGGTAGCAAGGATATAAACATAGAGGCTTTTTCATAGGTAAATTTCTAATGAAGTTACACAGCTTCCACACTCTGCAGTCTCCTCATAACAACTCTACAAAATGGAGTTACAGCAGGAAATGGAAGGTGGGAACAACCAACTAGCCAGAAACAGCAGGGGTGTAAGGATCATACCAAATAATATAGTAACATAACATGTAATAACAACTGCTAGACAGTAAAAGCTGCGTGGCAGCACACTCCCCGTCTGGTATCGTGAGATACCACTATACACTACATTATTTTCTTTTAACATACTATTAACATTGCATACAGTAACATGCTATTTAACCTTCTCAAGTCTATAAGCTAGCTATAGTAAAGGTCTTAAGTGACTACTTCACATAACGTTGAATCAGAATTTTTGGACGCAGGCATAAGTAGGACTGTCTCGGTGACGGGTCTCAGGAAGGTTTTTGATGCCCCATCCTTAACGATCCTGACTTCCACACTTCGGACTCTTCCTAGTAGAAAACCGACATAGGATCTCCCGGAGGGATCTATGATCTTGAGATAAGCCACAGCCGCTATAGCCTCGGTAGATGCATCACAAAAGATATGAATCTCTTTCCTCAGACTTCTTGAAATTGAAGTGGGTGAATAGCAGCGCGGGATATTAAGTTCTTCAAGTACTTTCATGGAGTTTCTCCATTTCTCCCATTTAGGCAGTAGGTCTACTGGCAGAGGGGCATCCCAATCTGTTACTCTCTCAGTAAGCTGGCGAAGTATGGATCTCCCTTGGACGGTAACTGGAGTCACAAAGCCTAGGGGATTATAAAGGCTATTACCAGTTGACAGGACTCCTCGTCTGGTAAATGGCTTCTTGGCGTCAGAGACCTGAAAGGTGAATGTATCTGAAGTTATATTTCAGAGAAGACCGAGACTCATTTGAGTGGGTAGGGCATCTACTCCCAAGTCCAAATCCTTCAAATCCTTAGCATGATCTTCTGGATTGAAAGACCTCATTACTTCACTGCTATTAGATGCAATCTTATGAAGCCTTAAGTTAGCAGTCAACAGGAGCTGTTGAGTTCTTTTTATCAGATTGACGGCTTCTTCAGGTGTTGAAAAGGATTTCAGGCCATCGTCTACATAAAAATCTCTCTCAATAAATTGCCTGGTGTCAGATCCGAATTCCTTTTCACCTTCCTGCGCTGTTCTTCTCAGTCCATAAGTTGCCACGGCAGGAGATGGACTATTTCCAAAGACATGGACTCTCATGCGATAATCTATCACCTGATCATTAACGTCATTGTTGCGGTGCCACAAGAACCGGAGATAATTTCTGTGGTCCTCTTTGACTATGAAACAGTGGAACATCTGTTGGACATCAGCTGTCACGGCAATTGGTTCCTTCCTGAACCGCATCAACACTCCTACAAGGTTATTTGTTAGATTTGGACCAGTTAGAAGAACGTTATTTAAAAAGGTTCCCTGGAACTGAGCGCTTGAGTCAAAGACTATTCTGATTTGCCCCGGTTTACGAGGATGGTAGACTCCAAAGGATGGAAGGTACCAGCATTCTTCACCTTCCATAAGGTCTGGTGCTGGCTCAGCATGAAGGTTATCTAAAATCTTCTGCATAAATGGTTTGTTACAGAGAGTTTTCTTAAGTGCAGCAAATCTGGTTAAAGCTTGTTGTCGATTGTTAGGGAGAGTAAGCCTTGGTACTCGGAAGGGTAATGGAGCTACCCAACTGTTGGAATTGTCCTTGAAGAACTCTTCATCCATAATCTTGATGAACTCCTTGTCTTCGACTGAAGGGGCAATCTTGTTGTCATCACAAGTAGTCTGATACACTGAATCACCAAGGTCCTTCTGAGAAGTGAGCTTGCAGTTTATACCTTGGAGTGCTTGATATGGAACTTCATTTTTAAAATCAAGTCTTTCCTTCACATAATAGTGCAATGGACATTTCATCGACCGATAGGCAACATTAGTTTTGTAGGAAGCTACATCCAAGAGCTTGTGAGATTGATCTAAACAGACTTCTCCTATTATCACCCATCCAAGATCAAGTTTCTGGGCCTGAGGAGCATCATCTGGACCGTTACATAACTCTCTTATTTTATGAACTCTAGGAATGTCTCTTCCTAGTAGAATCAAAATCTTAACATCCTTGTAAAGAGGTGGAATGTAGTCAGCAATGTGGCTCAAATGAGGGTGATGACGTGCAACTTCTGGTGTGGGGATTTCTTCTCTATTGTTCGGTAGCTGATCACATTCGATTAGAGTTGGAAGAGGAAACTCTATGTCCTCATATTCTGATGCCACTATGAAGCCATGGGCTCTTCTTCCAGAAGCATTGATCTTTCCTGCACATGTCTGCAAGGTATAGGACCAGGTCTCTCCATGAATGTTGAATAGATCAAAGAATTCTGTACTGGCCAATGAGCGATTGCTCTGATCATCGAGTATGGCATACATTTTTATGGAATTTTGTGGACATCCTTCAGGAAAAACCCTTACAAGACATATCTTGCTACAAGATTTGCTATGAAGCCCTTCTCCACATACCTCTGTACACCTTGTGGTTACGGGATTGGCACGTTGCTCAGTTCTCTCCCCGCCATCATCTGATGTATTTTTGGGGTTGCTGCCGGGTGAAGGTTTCCTTTTGAACAGGTCTGAATGAAGAGCGTCCACATGTTTGGCACTGCTACACAGGGAACATCTGATGGCGATCTTACAGTCTCTAGCTAAATGATCGGAGGATGCACAACACTTGAAACAGATATTATGCTCTTTGAGAAATGACTTGCGTTCTTCAATAGGCTTGTCCTTGAATGCACGACATTTGGAGAGAGAATGTGGCGCATTATGAATAGGACACTGTTGATTAAGATTGCTTGCCTTAATGTCTGTAGCCAAGACGTTGGATGCTATCGCAGTCTTCCTCACGGCAATAGGATGCCTTAAATTCTTAAATTTACTGTTGGTGGCAATATCCCTTGAAGTAGTTAAAGGAATGGTGGTTGTATCTGGATAGAAGAAGCTTGGGTCATTCTTGGATCTTGCAACCTTCTGCACGAACTCTGCAAAATAAAAAAAAGGAGGGAAGGAAACATAATGTTCATACTTATACTTTGATCCTACACTAGTCCACTTTCCCTGAAGATAACTAGGCAACTTTGCTACAATAGGATTTACGCCCTGAGCAGTGTCTAAATAGCTAAGACCTGGTAAACTAGGATCTAACTTAGCAATTTCAAGTTCATGAAGGAGGTCACCTAACTCTCTAAGCTTATGATTGTCCTTAACAGAGATCTTAGGAAAGTCGTTTAGTCTCTGGAATAAGGCAGATTCAATGACTTCGGGGCTCCCATAGTCTTGTTCTAGACGTTCCCAGGCAGCATCAAGGCCTGCTTTAAAGTTATAAATGTAAACAGATTTAAGTCTCTTTACTTGTTCTGAAGATTGACGCCCCAACCACTTTATTAGTAAGTCGAGTTCTGCTTGAGGTTCAATGTCCAAGTTCTTGGTTACCGCCTTAAATGTAGATCTCCAACTTCTGTAGTTCTCTGGGCGGTCATCAAATCTAGACAGTCCAATAGTAATCAACGCTCGTCGAATCATATACTTGCTGAACTCTGCAGCATCAGTGCTTTCGGTTTTTATAGCCACAGGGGATACTGATGGTGCACTGACTTGGACCATGGTTGGTATCAGATGTTGGCTGGTAGGTGAAGAGAAAGGTGTTGCAGATGGGTTCAAACTAGGTAAGGGTCTGTCGTCTGACGGTCTCTGAGCATTTGAAGCTGAAGAGAGCTGTATCACAGGGGGTATAGAGTTCATTCTGTAGTTTTCTGCTGTGCCCTTGTAATCTCTATTCACATAGGGTTGTGGTGGCACATGAGCTGCGTAGGTTGATTCACTTGATTTTGTGACATGCGGTAGTTGTGGAGTGTCTCTGTTAGTAGGTGTGTGTAGTTGACGAGCTTGATTTGGCAACACGTTGCCTTCTGATCCACTTGCTGGATGATTATGAGAAGAATCTCCAACTGTAGGTGGGACTGTATTGTCGTGGTTCTGGGTTAAGACAAACTGTAGGGTCCTTTCAACAGGGTCCTGACAAGCAGCCAAGCTGGGACATGCTGCTCCTTCTTCTTCCAATAGGGCTTGTTACAAGACAGATAATTCAGCTAAGGCTACTTCCTTTTCTTTATTCTTCTGAAGGATTTCTAGCTGAGCTTTGATGGCTGCTTCTCTTTCAGAACAAGCGGCTTGAACCTGGGCTGCTGCAACCTTCTGGCGAGCTTTGACTATTTGGTCGCTCAGTGTTGACCTTACAGAGCAGGACCGCAGTGACTTAGAAGAGGATTTATGATAGGAGCGGGCAGATATAGATGATTTTCCTGAGTGTCTGGAAGAAGCAGATTTACAGGATGTAGTTTCATGTAGCTGTGCTAATCTACCTTCTATCTGTGCCTTTGCTTCAAGATATGTGCTATGCCTCTGCTGGTCAGTAGAAGTAAAGTCCTTTAATTCCAATGCAGCTTCCTCTATGTTGGAATGAGACAATAGGGAATAGTACTTCTCAGAAAGTCTTTTATAGTTCTCAAATGCCTTCTTAACCCTTGAGAGAGCAGTGTTCAATTGCTCAGAATTGTTGCTAATTTCATTAGTGGTCTTTATACAACTTAAAGTCTTCTCCCATAATGCAGTCAGGTTACTAGATGTTTCTTCCTTACTTGCTTCATAAGCCTCCCTTGCCTTCAAGGATGGATGAGGGGCTCTAACAGGACGAGCAGGATGAAGTAAGGAGTCTGCTTTATCTTGATTAAATACAGGTAACTCTGTGGGATCTCTGTCAGACATAATGACAAGTGCTGTAGTTTTGGTGTCTTGTTAGAAATCTGCCAAAGCTCAGCTCTGTAGGTAGTGATTTCTGTTAGTAAGCAGGCTGAGCTGAGGAGCTGTATATTTGTGACAATGAGCCAGCTAGTGCTGCAACTGGTTCAGACTGGATAGCTCAGCTCAGTGCACAGTTCAAAAGGTACTTATGGCTCCCCAATAAAGGCAAAACTTGTATAAGCTGGTATTACTAGAGAAATGGGTTCACAGCACAGACCAGAAATCTCTGGCAGTAAAGGCTGTAACAGTTATGGAGCATTCAGTAGGTGGCTGGCTTCATATGCAGAGTAATGCTTCTGCTGACTGCGGCAGTGACACACAGGCATTGACTTTCAGTGCACGGCCTGAAGATGGCTTCCTGTCTTAGGGTGTTAGTTCTTCACACAGGAGCGTGGTTACTCACGTTTCTGAAGCTGCAGAGATAGCCATGTGATGGATTCTTCTAGAAATTTACTGTTCTTTCTCAGCATCGGTTGTACCTGCGACAAGCTTCTTGTAGACCCAGTCTGTAAGGATGTGTGCGGCAGGTTGAATGATCACTTTAACAGATAGCTAACTCAATGAATAAAGACTCCAGAGGTGATTTTCAATGCTTCTTTATGCTTCAAGGTAGCAAGGATATAAACAGAGGCTTTTTCATAGGTAAATTTCTAATGAAGTTACACAGCTTCCACACTCTGCAGTATCCTCATAACAACTCTACAAAATGGAGTTACAGCAGGAAATGGAGGGTGGGAACAACCAACTAGCCAGAAACAGCAGGGGTGTAAGGATCATACCAAATAATATAGTAACATAACATGTAATAACAACTGCTAGACAGTAAAAGCTGCGTGGCAGCACACCCTCTATTTGATCCTTCGGGGTGGATTCGTTCCCCACATGAAGTTCCTCCCACCAGGATACTGAAGAGGCGCTGCTGCTCTGTGCAGTTTGAGACGTCTCCGTGGCAGGCAGACGGATAGCATCCTGGAAGGATACCTGGAAAAGCTGAGCAACAGGGCAGTGCTTAGAGAGAGCAGCAGGGTGATCACTGAAATTAATCAAAACGGACAGGCACTTTACCTTGAGATACGGTCACCAGGCTCTTGGCTGCTCACATGAAGGGATGATTTTCAATTTGGATAGGCTCCACCAGGGCTTGATAGTCCTGGCCCTGGATCCCTAGTACAGCACGGCACCACAAAATGATCTGGGAATTCAGTTGCAGGATTACCGGCCGGTTATCCCGGATCCGGGCAGTGCAGATTTCTCCTTTTCCATTTGCAAATTTTTGCTGAGCACACAGCACACTGATAGTCTTTTGAATGACTCTTTTAGAAGCAGGTGAAGCTGAGGGTATGGATTGGTTCAGGGCCTCAAGTTCCTCAGAGTAACAATTTTTAAAGACATTAGTCCCTAAGATCACGGGGTGTTTCCCTTTATCTCCGGCTTGCACCACAATCACACCTTGCTGTGGTAAGGTGGCTTCTCCCACCTGGAGGGTAGGTTCCCAGTACCCATGGACTTTCACCGGCTTGCCGTTGCTAGCAATGATATCCAGACAGGATTCCGGTGGCTGGGTGAGGAGACTTGAATCCCAGAATTTGTCAAAGGTGGGTCGTTGGATGGTGGTGACCTGAGACCCAGTATCCAGCAGGGCTTCAAAAGGTATCCTGTTAATGCATATGTTATTTTTGGACGAGATCCCACGTATTTGGGCATCCAACTTGGATATTTGGACCTACTGTTCTACCTCCCGAGGGGCGGTCCTCGGCCTCGGGGGTGGCCCGTTTAACTGCCAACACGTTGTCTTAGTATTTTTTACAATAGGTGCAGACAGGCTGCTTGCGATTCTTAGACCGGTAACTCGGTGGTCCATCTGGTTCTTTGGGGTAGACCTCTTTATATGCAGGCGGGAGGAGCCTTTGAGGTAGGGGGCTTTCGTCTTCCAATAACAATGGTCTTTCCCATTCCTCTATTTTCCTGCACACCTTTTACAGGCTCTTAGTGAGATGGTTAACTTGCTCCATTAATGCTGCCACCACATCTGTTACTGGAGCCTGGGTGGCTTGACTGGCTCCGGACGTTTTCACATCAATAATTTTTGGCTGGCAGGCCTGAGGTTCAAGGGAGGCCACCAGCCCTGTGGGCGGGTTTTGACCCAGGATACTGATGGCCAGCTCTTTAAAATCCAAAAACGCACAATTGGGGTGTTGGGCCGACAGCATCCTCAGCTGGCCTTTTAAGTGTTCAACGTTTACACCCGCAATGAACTGCTCTCTGAGTCCGTTCCTGGTCCTCAGCCTCCCGGGGGTCCACCTGGACCACGGCCCTCAAGGTCTCTTGCAGGGACAAAGCAAAATCACGGAGTGACTCACCGGGCTGTTGCTTTCTGCTGAAAAATCGCATCTTAACTTACGACACAGTCCTGGCTTCAAACGTGGTGCCGAGGCGATCAAAAATCTGTCCCATGTTATTTTTTTCAGAGCTAGGCCAGGACATGACCTCCCTGCAGGCGGCCCTTCTAACTGTGCTAAGAGGATCTCCATCTGTTGCTCCGCGGAGATAGGATAGAGCCGGAATAAGGCCATGATCTGGTCCTTAAAGTGTTTCAGTTTGTGGGCTTCCCCGGAGTATCGCGGGAACCAGGGGGCCCCAAAGTAATATGGCATGGTCAGCGGCATTAGACTGGATGCTTCTGCAGCGGCGGGCGCCCTGTTCTCATCTGCGTGAATTATAGAAAGCTCGTTGGGGGCCACCTGCCGGGTTTTCCTCAGATGCGGACATGGCGTGGTCTATGGAGGCAAGTTCTGTAGGCAGACTCACGCTGGACTTCGCTCTCTCAGGCCGTTGCTAAGGGTGACCACAGAGTGGGTATGGCCCTTTAAGAAGTGGTGGAGCAGGCCAAAATCCGAATTGGATGTATTTTTTCCCCGAATCACGTCCTTTATCACTAACTATGGGCCTCCCCCCAGTCTCCCAGCAAGGATTGGAATCTTCCCGGTACTTAAATACAAAGGGGGGCGGTTAAAACCTTAAGGACTCAGCCCTATTTCACCTCAAGGACATGGCCATTTTTTGCAAATCTGACCTGTATCACTTTAAGTGCTGATAAGTTTAAACCGCTTTGACTTACCCAGGCCGTTCTGAGATTGTTTTTTCGTCACATATTGTACTTCATGACATCCGGTGATGTGCAGTCCAAGTCTCGCGAGGTACGTGATTACGTACCGTGCGGAGGTCCCACGCGCAGCGTCAGGAGATAGGCGCGGCCTCTCGGAGCTTCAAGATTCGAGGTAGGCGGTATCTTCTTTGTAGGCAGGACGGTACCTCCGCTTCTTTTTCGCGCCAGACGGACACAACGATGGCGCAACGATAATTCCAGTCAGCTTAGGCGGCCATCTTTAAGCATAAGGCTGTCAATTCACTGACAGCAAGCGGTGACTCAAAAAGCAGCAAACAGTCCACAATATACAGTTTTTCACACTGCGATTGTCCACAGTTCTTTGGCCCAACTTTTTCAAATAAACGGATAGGGCATTTATCACTTAATAGGCAATTATGGCACACAGTTCAGATTCCACTATGGCGTAGGAATATTTTGTATCCTGGTGGTGACGCCAAAATATGCAGTGCGCCAGTCCTGCAGGGTGAGCGAATATGAGGTCACAGGGGTAGTTAACAAACCGAGGGTTGCTCTTTGTACTCACAGTTTTTATTTACCCTGGGCAGGCGTACAGCAGTGATGGAGAGGCTTGCACATGAATCCTCTGGGGCATCTCTGTGTATAGGGACCAGACCAGGTGGTAGGTGAGGTGCCCTGGGTGTTGGAAGTTTAATGTGCCGGTGGCAAGATCCCTTATAGTCCGTGAGGCCAGTGCCGGTAACGGTGGCACACCGATTTGTTGTAGGAATAATTGAGGTACACAAAGTTGCAGTGAACCAGAACTTCTTTTTACTGAACAGTTCAACTATTTACAGGTTTCAGTTAGTTCCACATGTACAATGTTGGTCACAGGCAGGCTTCACATAAGTGGCAGGCAATGTCTTTGCAAGATACTCAGAGGGAATAACACTTACAGATCAGGCTGTATTTTCCTCAGATCCTGTCTGGCTTTCTCCAAGGCCCGTATGCCCTATAGCTGGCTTTATACTTGGGTAGGGAAAACTTCCTCTGGTGTAAATCCTCTTGCTGTAAATATCCTTCTGCCCTTCAGCTTTCTACTTAGCTGGATAAAAGTGGCTCTGCACTGTACTTTTCAAGGTGCTAGATATCTTCAGGAGGCAACTTCTTCTCCTAGGTTAACTTCTGAGCTTTTCTTACTCAGCAACCTCAGGCAGACTAGACTAAGCTACTTAGCCTCCTGGACTGGACTGCACTAACCCTTTCCTGTCTGGGCCTAACTATATATACTAGGGGGTTCCCTAGCTCCCTCTACTGCCTAGGAGGAGGAACTACACCCCTAACAGGCCTGGCACACAGGAGATAACATAAAATTATACATTACAATGCAATATAAAATACCATAGCAATTCCCCACAGGAGGTGGGGCAACATGACCCTTAGTAGTGCCCACCCTTACGTAGTGGGACACTACACATATACAGCGATTCAGTCAACACATTGCCATCATTTTGCTACACAATTTACCTTTTTGTCTTTCTTTGCAGTTTGTACTGGAGGTGTGGCTGCCTCCTCAGTCATGCACTCCTGACCACCCTGTCTGCCCTATAGGCTGATTTTAATTAGGTAGGAACCTACACTCCCTGAAGTGTATGGTAGCCATCATGGCACCTAACAGGTAGAATTTAGTGTTAGGAACCCGTCTAACAGAGATCGCCTTGACGTGCGGCAGACGGGCTAAAATAATTTTGTACAAAACAATTTGACAAGTATCTCTCACTTACAGTGTAGCACTTGTAATTATTATGCAATTTTGTACTCTATATTGCAGTGAGTTGTCGCATTGCATGTTTTTGTCTTTTAACATACAGCGATTGTTCAGACATGCAGGAGAAATGTAATCAAATACACTACTTTAATGTAAGATTACTTACAGTCACCAGGAGTTCTTCCTCTTCATTGCTGAACTTGGTTCCAACCATCGCATCCATGTAATTTCTAGTCGGTGCAAACCAGTTGCTGTAGGTCACGCCTTTCTAGCGCATGTGCTCTTGCGATTAATACTTTGCTGAAAATTCGCATATAAAAAAATAATGCTTGTAGATCGCAGATTTGCTTAATACCTCTGGTATGTCATTATTCATGTTGTGGGACTATGTGTGCACATCTATTAAGTATTTTGTGGCTGCAAATATGACCTGGAGGTTTTTCAGGTTCGCCCGCCATTAAAATGAATGGGACAAGCCGAGAACCGTCCCAGCAGATGTTCGTCCATCCTTATATAGCATAGGATAGGTCATCAATAGTAAAAGCCCGGACAACCCCTTTAACTGCTTATGACACTTAAGTGTAGCACTTCATCGCTTATTACAGAATCAGTGACCCTGGCTGCCTGTGTCATAGCGCAGGCAGACTCAAATGTTGTCATCACTAGGCATGATGATGTAGTCACACTGAATGTGACCCGGCTTAGGGGGTCATGCTGATGTCATGGCCACTGTCCTGCCCTGTACCATTGCTTCATAGGCCACAAAACTAGCAGCCTCGGACTACGAAGATGAACTGCAGGGGCACAGGAGCCAATGTTTCCCTTCCCTGCTGTTCAATTCTGGAGCCCAATACCGAATGATTCATGGCCCTGTACTGGTATGCGACCATGTGGTTGGAGAGCTCTGGTCTATAGCATAGCGTGAAATTTATAAATCTGTCTTTACCCTCTTGTTAAATTGGACATTGACTATTACTTATAATGTTGATGACCCATTAGCCTTAATAATCCCTGCCATTTCTGTAATAGACTTACTGTATATATCCTTTGAATATAAATTGCCACATTACGCATATCAGCACAATACAAAGAAAGGCCCAGGGATCAGAGCATTTGACTTCTTTTTTTATAGTAGGAAAATGCAATTGCAAATCACAATGCATAACGATTTGCTGTCTAAGCTGCTCTTGTGTTGCTTATAAAAAAGAAAAATAGAAAGTTAATGCAGCTAACACAGAATAATAACAAACTTGTTGGTGCAATCATTGGATTTGCAAGAGCAGTGTCAGTGAATGATCACAGGCTCAAGAATGCCCACATTTGTCACATGAAACATCAATTAGTCCAGAGAGGAGAATACCGTATAATAAGGGAACTACATGTAATTATAAGAAGCAAAATGTACAGTTGTCAATGCTTTAAGGGACGACATAAATTTGATTTCAATCGGCGAAGAACGAGGTCACAACTTGCTCCAGCTGATTTTCTTTTACATTTATTTAAAAAGGTAAATTGTGTAGCAAAATGATGGCAATTTTTTATTTTTTTTTGGCCCACTAGAATACTGTGCAGAGCAATAAAATAATAAAAAGGTATTCCCATCTGAAAAAAATTACGGAGTATTCTTGGAGACTCTCATACCTGTGGGGCCTTCAACTATTGGTAGGACAGGAAATCTGGTGGCGGTGAGCTGCTCCACTGTTGCATGTTGGTCCTCCCTCATGCACCTTTGTAGCCGACGTTTAACTCTTACATCAATGGCACATGGTGCTCTGCAGTTTCCACGTTTCTTATTCGCAATGGTGCCATTTGTCCACTCACGATACACTGTCACCACAGCAGCATGAGAACAGTTCACTAATTGCAGTTTCAGAAATACTGCCACATTTCGTCTGAAAGACAATAATCATCCATTTTTGTAAGGGCTCCTGCAAACGGCCGCATGCATTTTGCAGTCTGCAAAACGCGTATCCGCAAAAAAAAATGGATGACATCCATTTGACATCCATGTTGGGTCCGTTTTTTTTGCGGATCCATTGTAACAATGCCTGTCCTTGTCCACAAAACGGACCAGAATTCCAGTTCTATTTTTTTGAAGAACGGACATTTTTTGCGGACCCGTTGAAATGAATGGATTGCATACGGACCTGTAAAAATACGGAACGGAAATGTAAAAAAAAGACGTTCCGTGTGCATGAGCCCTAACGCTGATAAATGAACCCTTTTACCCATGACAGCAATGAGGGATATGTGTGCAGACAGCCTATTGCACACCTTATATACCCACCAAGCCAGCTCACCACACGTGATTTCCTTCATGAGCTACATGCTGCTGATGTCAAAAGTAGGAAGTGGTCATAATAATCTAACTCGCCTTTGTATTTGAGAGGTCTTGTCTGAGGGAGCCTGGCAGCAAGTGTTCGACATTCCTACAGTGCCACCACAGGTGCAATGAAGTGTTACAGATTAAAATCAATGGGCTGTGCATGGAATGCACAGATGTGTCTGATCTATCAGAATGAGAGATGATCATTGTTTGTGCTCTTAGCTATAAATCTTGGTGCTAAATTGGGGACCCCACCCTATTAACGTAGAATTACTAAACAAGATCTTTGAAAGACCAGACAACCCTTTTACGTTTTTATGTCTCTAAAAACTCCTAAAGTAAAAAATTCATCGCACTCGGATATATAATGCAACTTAAAGTAAATTATTTATTCCACCCACATGTAATTTTAAATGTACATGGCCTACGTTTTGGTCCGTCCCGGTAGTAGAGCACCGGAACTTCGGTAACGGTGGAGTGCCAGCCAGTTATATATATTTTGATCTAAAAACTCATAGACATGCCACCTATACATACAGTATACCAACAAAGTCAGACTGGGTCTAAGCATCAATTCTGATTAGACAATTTTTTTCTTATTTTTCTCTGTGTCTGCTTTTTTTCAAGCAAATAATTGGCCTATATGTTAAAGGAGTTTTCTGGGAGTACAATATTGATAGGCGAAATTAAAAAGTGTTGGCCTCCTCACAGCTTTTACATTGTATAGTGGCAGTGCTTGATATTGCAACCCAGGCCTAATTACTTGAATGGAAGTGAGCTGCACATAGTCCATATGAACGATGAATCTGACTTCACTCGTCCAAACAAGGCAACGCTCAGTTGAGTGTTGGGGCCTCTTCAACAAGCTGATGAGAATAGACTACCAAAGAATAGGAAAATATTCAGGCGGCACTCACCATTCGGTGCAACAGGCTTTTTATTCCTCCAGAATTGGTCGCTGAGTACCTCAAAAGCTGAACACATGAAAGCTGTAACTGGATGCATCAATAGCTGAATACATCGGAAAGCTGGGTACATATGAAGCTAAGTACATCAATGACTGGATACAAAAGCTGAGTACAAATAGGATGTGGCATGGAACGGACTTACATACGTGCAGTGAGTGAACTTCGGCGACTGCCGTTTCGTGCGTCAGTGCTTCATCTGGTCTTTAGTTTAACTGCGCCTCGACGCCAGTTATTAAAGCGTCGGCTCCCGTGTCTCACATCTGTGACGTCACCAGCTGCACCGCAAAACCCGGTGCTCCCGTCTGATGTCACCTCGGAGCCGGTGCTATGTGGTGTGTTAAAACACAAATATAAAAACGAAGAATCTCTTTCAGACGTACTAAATAGTCATAGAAACACTTGCCAGTCTATTTTATCATTTAAGCCTAGCGGACCCATTGCTCCTGTGCACAGGATCCACTTGCTCTCTCTCCTCAATAGTTTGCGGTGCCTATCTCCTCCTTGTGAGGGGTTCTGTACTATTTCTATGCCTGCAAATTTCAGTACATTGACATTTCCATTATGTTCAGAGTTTACGTGATCTATTACACGTGGGCATCCCTTGCCTGTGCTGATGGAAAGTATATGTTCCCTAATCCTTTCATTTAGACTTCTGATGGTTTTGCCGATGTAGAATCTGGCACATATGCAAATTAATAAATAAACAACAAACTTGGTTTTACAAGTAATTAATGTTTTAACCCTATGTTGGATTCCTCCAAAGTATAGGGTTTCCCATTGGGAATTAAATTTGCAACATATGCAGTCACCACAGCGGCGATTGCCCTTAGGTCTCCACCCGTCTAACCAGGTTTTTTGTATTTCCTCCCTAAAACTGCTACGTACAATCCTATCTTTAATCATATGGCACTTCCTAAATGCGATAGTAGGGCGGGGGCCTTTTATATTTGTAAGATTGTCATCCTCTTCCAAAATGTCCCAATTACTGCGTATCGTATCACTCTTTTACTGTGTTCTGCCATGGGACTAAATTTGAAGGAGAAGACAAATGACCTTGAGTCTTACTGTTTCTGTTTCTTCTTTACACTGTCAGAAAGGGGGAAGGTTAGCAGTGCCACTCAAAACTGTTTTCTTTAAAAATTGTCATAAACATGGACATTGCTATTTCTCAAGGAGCAGAGCACACAACGAATTTATCCCCAGCTATGGAAGTCACCACAGAAGAACTGCACCTGGGTGTAATAGAAGACAGAGAGGGGCGGACACATACTTTATGCAGTGTAATCAAAAAGACGTATATGAAACACTAAGCACAAAAGCCCTAGAGATTAAGACAACACAGTTGGCAGAAAAGGAAGTACGCCTATACTGGACAGTCAGCTCTCTCAAATCTTATAGAGACAGCAACAGAGTGCCAAGAGACCTGCGAATTTACAAAGATATGTCACAGTATCAAGAAGACAAGGGATTTACAAAGGAATGGCAGGCCCTACACCAGGACTTTTTAATGAGAGTACTAGAAACTGTACTAAAAAGAAATGAGGAGTACCTAATGGTAAAAGATGACCTATCAAAGGCAAGAGGAGAATTGCAAACATGCCTCACAAAAAGCCTGTTACAAACATATAGTAAACGCCTTGAAAAGAAATTAATAGTGATCCAGGGTGAAATAAAAGAAAAGAAACGGGATAAGTTCCTTAGAGATAAGCAAGATTATGATCACGGACGAACCTTTGATTGGAACCAAAGGAAATTAAGCCAAAAACGCCAGCAACGACGTCGGGTCAAGAGTGACTTTTGGACAACAGACTCCAACTCCAGCATCTCCGATGACCCAAAGGGCGGAACAAGTGCAAAAGGAAACAACAAGGGGGCCCCCTTTTGGAGGAACACCAGACGATAATAGAAGAAGATGAAAGTCCTGTTATGCCTAATTTGGTAATCAACTTGACCGACTCCGTGCTTCCACCAGACTGTGAGATAGTCCTCAATAGGGGGCTCAATTACAGTCTGGTGGAGCAGTTTGACCCAGTCAGCTTTGAAATTGATCTCTTCAAAGACATAAGAAAGTTAAATCTAAATAGGATGTTTAGGAATGTGACAAAAAAACATGCTAGCAGATATGGAAGGAGAGATAAAAGCGGCCATAGGACCCTTGGGGTTCACGGTGACCGCTGGTTTCAATCCAGCTGAAATATCCTGTTTAGAATGGATGGCAGACATGTCACTAGAAGCACCTACACAGGTACAGAAACAAGAGCGTTTTAGGGGGGAGTCTCTTCCACTTTCTGGCCCCCCTTGCCCGCCAGTTGTAGTATAGAAATTTTTCAACGTAGAGTGCTAGAAGGGATTAAGGCTTTGATCTATCCCCAAGCACCGAAAAATATAGATAAAGGAGAAGAAAAGGCACTCAAGTGGCTACAATCTTAAAACAATCTAGTGGTCAAACCGGCGGACAAGGGTGGAAATGTAGTGGTAACTTGATGACCAAAGATTACTATATATTTGAAGCACGAAGACAGTTGGAAAATGTTCAGGTGTATGAGGAACTGAAGACAGCCCCATATATAAAATACAGGGGCAATTAAGAAGTCTTCCATTTAAATACACTCAGTATGAAGTACTGTCACGCAAAACAACGGAGAGACTCCTACCTCTCTTTCCACAAATGCCCAGTTGGTACTTTGTGCCAAAGGTTCACAAGTCACTGACCCACCCCACCAGGGAGACCAATTAACAGTCAGTTTACTAAACGATGCTATGTTGAGGGCCACACAGTGGCACCAAAATGGTAAAACAGGTGACACTGACAGTGTAAAGAAGAAACAGAAACAGAGAGACTCAGGGTCATTTGTCTTCTCCTCCAAATTTAGTCCCATGGCAGAACAGATTAAAAGAGTGATACGCAGTAATTGGGACATTTTGGAAGGGGATGACAATTTTACAAATATAAAAGGCACCCGCCCTACTATTGCATTTAGGAGGTGGCATACGATTAAAGATAGGATTGTACGTAGCAGTTTTAGGGAGGAAATACAAAAAACCTGGTTAGACGGGTGGAGACCTAAGGGCAATCGCCGCTGTGGAGACTGCATATATTGAAAATTAAATTCCCAATGGGAAACCCTATACTTTGGAGGAATCCAACATAGGGTTAAAACATTAATTACTTGTAAAACCAAGTTTGTTGTTTATTTATTAATTTGCATATGTGGCAGATTCTACATCGGCAAAACCATCAGAAGTCTAAATGAAAGGATTAGGGAACATATACTTTCCATCAGCACAGGCAAGGGATGCCCACGTGTAATAGATCACGTAAACTCTGAACATAATGGAAATGTCAATGTACTGAAATTTGCAGGCATAGAAATAGTACAGAATCCCCCACAGGGAGGAGATAGGCACCGCGAACTATTGAGGAGAGAGAGCAAGTGGATCCTGCGCACAGGAGCAATGGGTCCTCTAGGCTTAAATGATAAAATAGACTGGCAAGTGTTTCTATGACTATTTAGTACGTCTGAAAGAAATGTTTTATTTTTATATTTGTGTTTTAACACACCACATAGCACCGGCTCCGAGGTGACGTCAGACGGGAGCGCCGGGTTTTGCGGCGCAGTCGGTGACGTCACAAATGTGAGACACGGGAGCCGACGCTTAAATAACTGGCGCAGACGCGCAGTTAAACTAAGGACCAGATGAAGCGCTGACGCGCGAAACGGCCGTCGCCGAAGTTCACTCACTGCATGCATGTAAGTCCGTCCCATGCCACATCCTATTAGTACTCAGCTTTTGTATCCAGTCATTGATGTACTCGGCTTCATATGCACCCAGCTTTTCCATGTATTCAGCTATTGATGCATCCAGTTACAGCTTTCATGTATTCAGCTTTTGATGTACTCAGCGACCAATTCTGGAGGAATAAAAAGCTTGTTGCACAGAATGGTGAGTGCCGCCTGAATATTTTCCTATTCTTTGAAATTACATTGTTGTGGGCAGAGCACCATCAGGTAGCATATCAGCGCATCCAGTGTGCAGAAAGTTACGTTTTTCCAGCTTTGAAGAAAGGGGGAAGGTTAGCAGTGCCACTCAAAATGGTTTTCTTTAACAATTGTCTGAGAATAGACTACCTCTGATCTGATATCGATGACCTATCCTGAGGATAGGTTATCAATATTTTACTCCCTGAAACTCCTTTAATGCATTACAGTTCAGGTAAGTGTGAGATGTAAACATAGCAGGGGAGACAACTTTGGTTGTATGAATCGAGAACTGTGTATTGCCATCATATAATGATGAATGACAATGGCTTATGATCACCAGGTTGTTCTGATAATTCATTGTGAAAAATACATGAAGTGGGAAAAACTGAAGTCTCATAAAAAGGATGTAGAATGGAATTATTGTTTTATAGTCATCATAATGCCAAGATCCATCTTTCTCGTATGACTTTTATTGTCACTACAGGGTCCTTACAGTATGTTTTTTTAATAAAAGTAAAAGGGAAAACCTCTATTACAATGGTTTATGGTGTGGAAAAACACAGGCACACTCAAGCATTGTTGTGGGTAATCTTTAAACCAAAGACAGTCCTTTAGTTAATTTCATCTTGTTTTATTAAGCTTATGTCAAACAAGACTTTTATCTTTCTTTGAACACAATGCGACCGTCTCTGGTTTGCCCTTTTTCGTTTTGAGCAACTTAATATAGGGAAATGAAGCACTGATCTGTTTCTCTTTAGATATTCTTTTACAGCTATAATTAAAGTACCACACATCAAGATACAATTTTGCAAGGTTCATTCCACAATTGACATCAGATCAATCCAATCCAGAACAATTGGTGACTATCCTGTTGCTCTATTACATTGATTGTAGGATGGGTTGATGCTCATAATAATATCCTGAATTAAAAGTACCTCAAGAAAGGTACCAATTTGTCTGACAAAGGTCTAGTTGGTAGGGAATCTTTAGGGCAATGCTATCTGGGGAAAACTAGCAAATTTTCACGTATTCAGAAGGAAGAAAAATGTATTTCTGGCTCCCCTGTAAGTCAATGTTTTAGCCTTTAAATTGTGCTGAAACTTGAGTTGGGTTATGAGTAACACCCACTTATAGAGTGTAGTGATGAGCGGCAGGGGCAATATTTGAATTTGCGATATTATGCGAATATTTGGTAGAATATTTGTCATATATTTGCGAATTCGAGATTATTTTCTTGATCGCGAAAAATAGGCAATATAATATTTGCGTATTGCGTGCGAAATACAGGCGTGGGTCTCTATAGCCACATTTTTCAAGCTGCTAGAAGTTTCCTGAGACTGGAGAAAATGGTTGGCACGGCAGAACATTACAATATAGAGTGCTCCAATATATTCGTGATTGCGAAATCGGCACTAATGATGCGAATATTTTGGCACAATACGTGCAACTTCACATTTTAACAGGTCTGACTACTTATTAGTGATTGGTGCACTAAGTATTGTTGTGAACTTGTGACATCACAGCACTATGTATGTATATATGTATTGACAGCAGAACCAGCTACACTATATCAGGATATAACCTACACTGACTATCTCCCACTAACTATCTGTATCATATATATATATATATATATATATATATATATATATATATATATTGTGGGGGATTAGCTCTTTTCCGGTGGTTGCAATCACACACTTCTTCACAGACACCAGGATTTAGGGGCCAAACTGTGCTTTATTGTGGCACACGGCATAAAGAAAACACACAAAGCCAAAATAAAATACCTTGCCCATCTGGGCCCTATCTAAACACATAGGTTTCCCTGACTCACCTAAAGCGTACCACAGTTCACACCCGTGATGAGATGCGGCTTTCCCAGCCCAACCTCCAGGCTGCCCCCACACCAGGGTCTCTTGTGGGATAGTGGTCTCTCAGCCCTCCCGGCTCAGACCACACGGAGCCACTCCAGCCTTCTGTGTGCAAGTCCCCCAAAGTCCAGGCTATTGCCTAGCCTCGTGGCCCCTCAGCCTTGCCTAGCTGAGACCACACTGACAGAGCCTCACCAGGCCTCTGTCTGCACACTCTCCAGAGTGAGACACACCCAAGATCCAGTAGCAGGATTAAATAGGATCCCTGGACATGAGCATGGCCTAAGTCCCGGACTGGAACCTGGGGAAACACCACCTCAATGTTCACATTGCCACATATCCCCCCCCTCTGTTCAAACCTGTGGGGGTGAACACATGTACTAACTGGATGCTCATGACAGGGCATCCACATTTTCTTGTCATCGCCTGGCTCAACCTTCCTCCTGGAAGATGTGGTCAGCGTCAGAGGCTTCCCTTTATTTTGCCAGACCCACGACAACAGCGCTTGGTTTGTCACCCTCATGAGTTTATTACAGAGCTGACAAGGCCTCTGGGATTTTCTTGCCCATCTCATGAGCAGGTACTGTCTTTTTAAATTTTCTGGCTTCTGCACAGGCCCCTCACGTCCTTTCTTGGACTGTAGCAACTCTTGACTGAACTGTTCCCGGTCATGGTCGTGTCCAGACCCTTTCTCTTTTGCCTTGTGGGGCTCCTTCAGCAGAGAAGGTTTCTTATGTCTCGCTCCTTTTCCACGCATCTGGACCCCTTTTCCATTATTCTCAGCAGGGGTTTCTTCGGGTTTGGAGCCAGCTTCAGAGTCTTCTGCGTCTTCAGTGGCTGTTCCCACTTCAGCAGTCGCTCTTTCCACCCTAACCTTGGTCTCTGGGACATCCAAGGTTTTCTCCCATTTCAAGACCTCTGCCTTAGCTTCTTTGGCCTCTATTTCTTTGGAGTCTCCAATTTCTTTATTATCCTTTTTATCCTTCACGGACTTGGCCTCATATCCTTGCCATCTTAACTCCTCCTCCTTCTCATCAAGGTTGGAGGCACTGGGGACATCAGGATCTTCACCAGACTCGTTTCCTTCCGTTGCCTTCTCCAGCAGACCGCTGGCTTTCTGTAAGGCACTAACGGCAGAGGGAACATCTTTCATGACCAGGTCCTGGCTACTTATTGCCACGAGTCTCTTGGCCTCTGCATTCACATCAGCTGGGTGAGCAGAAAGATCTTCTGTCTTCTCCGCCTCGGTCGGCACCACGGCGCCACCATCTCCAGACCCATTCTTAACAGGCTCTGGCTTAGACTTCTTCAACTCATAGACGTTCTTCCTGACATCATCCTTTGAGCTCATGAGATCTTCCATCCCTGCTCTGAGTTGTCTGTTCAGCCTCTCACATTCATCTCGCTCCTCAAGCGCTTCTTCAAGGGATCGAGCCGAGGAGAGGGTCTCCTGTTACAGATGCTCTTCACTTGGCTCTGCTGCAGCCGATGTAGGAGTATCACCATTACCCCCTGTGGGCGTTTCACGCAGGGTCTCTTTAAGCACTTTGTTTGTATCTACTGCAGTCTTCTTCGGTGACTCTGTGAAGACATCTAGTCCCTTCTCTATCATATCTAGGGACTGTGTGGAGAGAGAAAAATCTTCAGGATTGCAGCTGTACTGACGTGTCAGGTCATCTACCCCTGCCTGGGTATGGGTCTCAGACACTAGGCTGCAATCTCCCCACTCAGCTCTCGTCACGTCATGTATAACTGTCGTCTGGTCGCTACTAGTGACCACCTGAATTTTGCAATACCTTGACTTGGTAGCTTCCTTCTCAGAGTTGCTAATGGTCACAGCGCATATATCGCCTATGTCACTGGTTCCATTATTAACACTGACTTCTAGAGGCACTGCCGAGTTAATCCATACCTGGGACATTACTTTATTGACCATAAAACACTGTGGAGACTGCATGTCCACCTCTGGCACGTGTGATACTCCCTCTAGGACTGCTACCCTTTCTTGCACGTTCACCAGAGTAGGATTGCTCCACTCGGTGCTCACAACATTTATCTGCACTTCTGCATCATTCACATGTTTCTTATCAGCACCATTGTTTTCTATAGGCAATATTCTTTCCCCATGACAGTCAATGTGCAGCTCCCTTAGACCTTCATTTACACGGGCAAGTACAGGTTCTGCAGGAGTTTCGTCACTATCTGCAGGAGTGTCTACCTTGCCCCATAACAACGAAACGTTATCACAACCCAACATCACATCATATAAGAACATATTGGTAACATCAGGTCCACAAGACCCAGTTCTCACTGGAGACTCCCCCTCAGTGAGAACCACCTGCACTTGCTCAGGCTCTCTTTTAGGTGCCTGGTTCACATTACTTATATGCAATTCTTCAAACACCCTGATCATGTCATAAAGTTCTTCATGAAAAATAGCAGATGAAGAAAATAAAGCTTCATCATCATTTACATTTTTATCACCAGGGGGCGCTTCTCCCCTGACCACAGCCTGCAACAGAAAAGGCATGTTATCAACATCAGATATTTCACATGACATCCCACTTTCATTATGCATTTCCGCCAACCTGGCACAATCACCTTGCACCTTATCCGCACCATTGTCTCTAATGGTCACTTCACTTAAAGGATTAGATACCAGTTCTGCAGGAGTGTTTCCACCTCCCCACAAGTCACGGAACAACGGGAAATCATGGCCCAACAGTCCCTCCTGCATGAGCGTAGTTCTACCAGCAAGTCCATAAGTCCCAGTTCTCACGGTAGTCTCACACTCAGTGAGAATCATCGGACAATTCTTATTAACTGCATGACTGTCCCGTACACTTAGCATTATATTACTTTTCATATGGTCACACACTTTTGAGACAGTTTCTAGCCTCGGTGACATATCACCCACCGGCCCAGCGGGTAGCAACTGCCGCCTGCTCAATGTCACTGGGTCTGTTACACACAGGATAATTGGAACGATCTTACCGATTGTCGTCACGGATTCGGCACTCACGGGAGATGAGGGGAGTCCAGGAATATCTCCAGCACGGTCATCACCCCTCTCCTTAATACAGTAGTTGCCACGGGAAACGCCTTGGCCTTGACTCCAACCTTTATCCAGACAGTCACTCCATCCGCACCCTTTAGGACTTTGCGCACACGTGCAAGAAACATAGGATCTCCTGAGAGCTGCACCACTCTCCACCTCCTTTTCTTCCCGACGGTTGCCCTTGGCAACGGCATATCTTTGCGTTTTCTCCGGCATTCCCAGCACACTGCCGACCTCTGGGAACTTTGTGCAGGGTCCATACAGTGTTGAGGACCCTCTATTCAGGGCTAGCTGCAGCTGCGCCTCCAGAGCCTCTCGCTCAGCATCAAATTTTGCCAACTCACGTGGGGTACAACCCATCTGTTTTACCAGTTTTTCCTGCCGTTTAATCTCCCACGTCCGTCGGACGTATTCTTCCCCGAGACCCATGGCAACAGTCAGTCTCGTAGCAGGAAAAACTTTTAGCAGCCAGTCCCCTTTTTCTGGGCTACTGGCCCTTTAATTCACTGCACAGTAACTCCTTTGCAACCCAGCAAAAAGTGTCCAGAACAGCATGAGCAGCACCTGCTCCTTTCAGTGATGTCGTTGTCCCTAGCAACCACGTTGTTTTTTTTTCTTTTCAGCACGGACATGTGCCCGCATCCGACACCAATTGTGGGGGATTAGCTCTTTTACGGTGGTTGCAATCACACACTTCTTCACAGACACCAGGATTTAGGGGCCAAACTGTGCTTTATTGTGGCACACGGCATAAAGAAAACACAGAAAGCCAAAATAAAATACCTTGCCCATCTGGGCCCTATCTAAACACATAGGTTTCCCTGACTCACCTAAAGCGTACCACAGTTCACACCCGTGATGAGATGCGGCTTTCCCAGCCCAACCTCCAGGCTGCTCCCACACCAGGGTCTCTTGTGGGATAGTGGTCTCTCAGCCCTCCCGGCTCAGACCACACGGAGCCACTCCAGCCTTCTGTGTGCAAGTCCCCCAAAGTCCAGGCTATTGCCTAGCCTCGTGGCCCCTCAGCCTTGCCTAGCTGAGACCACACTGACAGAGCCTCACCAGGCCTCTGTCTGCACACTCTCCAGAGTGAGACACACCCAAGATCCAGTAGCAGGATAAAATAGGATCCCTGGACATGAGCATGCCCTAAGTCCCGGACTGGAACCTGGGGAAACACCACCTCAATGTTCACATTGCCACAATATATATATATATATATATAAAGTGATGAAAGTTCAGGGCAGCACACCTAGTAGAAAATGCTGGGTGCCAGCGGTGTCGACATGAAATCCAAAGGCGTCAATAAACAAAGAAATAAACACACCGTAGCACATCCATCTGGTGAAAAAGTGGTGGGATCCTTTATTCACCCAGGTAGCGACGTTTCGGTCCGCTTACTGGGACCATTTTCAAGCAATGCATACATTACAATTGTGGGTTTTTATGTGGTCATCTCAAATTAACATACATAAGTGATACTTAAACAAAATAGTAAAAATAAAATACAATACATATTAAGTGGACGCATCCGGACATCATATCCGAGCGGCAATGCAGTCAAATACATGAATACATATAGTTCAGACATAAAGAGCCATCGATACATTAAATATATACTTATAACACTAAAGTGATAATCAAAATTGAATAATTGTCACCTGTGTATGTGACGTTGTAAGAGGGCCTGGCATGGAATCGGGCAAGCTCAGATTACAGGTGGATGCAGGATACCGTGCTGTGTCTCGTGGATGCAGCGTCCCGGAACTAGACCTGCGCATGTCCGTGACGTCATTGAAAAAGCGGTCACGTGTTCATAGTAATGTATCACATGATCACCGCGTCACAGACACCGTAAACAAAGTGCTTTGGTGTCAGTACGGAGCAACGTTTGAGGTCAAATGTCATTCGGGATACTTTTCCCAGGGTACAGAATCAGCTGATGTGCTATCAAACGATGCACTGTCGCTCAAAATGTGTAGATGGGGTAGGAGGGAACAGCGACTGCTGATACCCTAACACTCCCCATATTAACCCTTACCGGGCCAAAAGTATCTAGAATTGACCATAATAAATGAAAAAAACGCATACAAGAAACGCATTAGTATAATTGCAAAAAGAAGATGCAGTATAGTCCGGGATGAACCGTGCAAATCCAGAACATCTGTCCTCCTGCTGAGCTGAACCCTTCCATCCATAGGTCCTGTATGTGAGAAAAAAAGTGAAAATTGTGAATTAAAAAATATATATTATCCAAATATATTTTCAATTAAAAACAAAACGAATTTCTCATTACTGGGGTCAACAAAGGCACAAGAACGTATGATCATATGAATAGCCATGGTTTGTACTCTACATTTAAGCCGTTCGGCTTAATAGATTGTAATTTGAAGATCCACTCGGACTCGCGTTTTTTGAGCATTTTAATGCGGTTACCTCCTGTACGTGGCAGTGGGACATGGTCTAGGATCATGAACTTCAGATCACTTTCTCCATGTCCCATATTCGCAAAATGATGGGAGACTGGCAAATCCTTTCGCTTTTTTCGTATCGAAAAACGATGCTGATTAAAGCGGGATTTGAAGTCACATGTAGTTTCCCCTACATATAAAAGCTTGCAGGGACACCATAAAACATATATAACGTAACAAGAATCACAAGTTAAATAAAATTTAAGTGGATAAGTAACTCCAGTATTCGGGTGAATGAAATCACGTCCCTTCACCATGTACCTGCAATTTACGCAGTGAAGGCACGGATAACTGCCACATTTTTTGGGAGCTAAGAATGACTGATGTACTTTTTGGGAGCTAAGAATGACTTAATGTAGGATGTAGTTACATCTAAATCCTACATTAAGGATACTACGGATTTTCTTGGTAGGTTAGCAGACGTGACGATGCCGGAGGACTCCATTCTGGCCTCCTTCGACATCGTCAGTCTGTATACCTCTATACAGCATAACATCGGTCTAGCAGTTGTAGAATCGGCACTGGCACATTCTAACTACTCTACTGAGGCTCAAACTTTTTTTCTTGGATTATTACGGTTGATCCTGTATAATAATTATTTCCTTTTTGCCGATGATTATTACATGCAGGTAAGGGGGACGGCCATGGGGACGAATGTGGCCCCCACGTACGCCAACATGGTCGTCTCTCATTTGGAGGAACAATACGTCTATGTGTCCCACCACTTCAGCCATGTGCTGAGGTGGTGGAGATACATAGACGATATTTTTGTCATCTGGACGGGCTCAGCTGCCGAACTACATATGTTTCATACATACTTGAACAGTCTGGTTCCGGATATACAGTTCACTTTGGAATTTTCCATTAGTGAGCTGCATTTTCTGGATGTCAGTGTTCAACGCATCGGTACATTGTTAAAAACTGAGGTCTATACGAAGCCCACTGACCGCAACACCGTCCTGAGGTATGACAGTGCTCATCCCCGGACGATGGTGCGGTCATTGCCGTATAGCCAATTTACTAGAGTCAAGAGGATAGTAAGCGACACTAATATGCTGGACAGTACTTTAGAAAAAATGACACAATCTTTCAGACAGAGACCTTATCCAGTATCAGTCTTACAACAACAATTGAGCCGCATCAACCAGAAAGAAAGAAGGGATCTATTTCATGGCACTAAGAGGGATCAATCTCAAAAAATACCCTTCGTATCTACCTTTTGTGAAGCCAGTACTTATGTAGGCAAAATTATCAATAAACACTGGCCAATTTTAGGCACTGAACACAAGAATATCCCTGAATTTGGTAACAGACCTATAATGTCATACAAGAGAGCTAGTAATCTTAAGGATAAACTAGTGAAAAACGACATAGGCTCACAAAAGGGTGTACATCAGTCATTCTTAGCTCCCAAAAAATGTGGCAGTTATCCGTGCCTTCACTGCGTAAATTGCAGGTACATGGTGAAGGGACGTGATTTCATTCACCCGAATACTGGAGTTACTTATCCACTTAAATTTTATTTAACTTGTGATTCTTGTTACGTTATATATGTTTTATGGTGTCCCTGCAAGCTTTTATATGTAGGGGAAACTACATGTGACTTCAAATCCCGCTTTAATCAGCATCGTTTTTCGATACGAAAAAAGCGAAAGGATTTGCCAGTCTCCCATCATTTTGCGAATATGGGACATGGAGAAAGTGATCTGAAGTTCATGATCCTAGACCATGTCCCACTGCCACGTACAGGAGGTAACCGCATTAAAATGCTCAAAAAACGCGAGTCCGAGTGGATCTTCAAATTACAATCTATTAAGCCGAACGGCTTAAATGTAGAGTACAAACCATGGCTATTCATATGATCATATGTTCTTGTGCCTTTGTGGACCCCAGTAATGAGAAATTCGTTATGTTTTTAATTGAAAATATATTTGGATAATATATATTTTTTAATTCACAATTTTCACTTTTTTTCTCACATACAGGACCTATGGATGGAAGGGTTCAGCTCAGCAGGAGGACAGATGTTCTGGATTTGCACGGTTCATCCCGGACTATACTGCATCTTCTTTTTGCAATTATACTAATGCGTTTCTTGTATGCGTTTTTTTCATTTATTATGGTCAATTCTAGATACTTTTGGCCCGGTAAGGGTTAATATGGGGAGTGTTAGGGTATCAGCAGTCGCTGTTCCCTCCTACCCCATCTACACATTTTGAGCGACAGTGCATCGTTTGATAGCACATCAGCTGATTCTGTACCCTGGGAAAAGTATCCCGAATGACATTTGACCTCAAACGTTGCTCCGTACTGACACCAAAGCACTCTGTTTACGGTGTCTGTGACGCGGTGATCATGTGATACATTACTATGAACACGTGACCGCTTTTTCAATGACGTCACGGACATGCGCAGGTCTAGTTCCGGGACGCCGCATCCACGAGACACAGCACGGTATCCTGCATCCACCTGTAATCTGAGCTTGCCCGATTCCATGCCAGGCCCTCTTACAACGTCACATACACAGGTGACAATTATTCAATTTTGATTATCACTTTAGTGTTATAAGTATATATTTAATGTATCGATGGCTCTTTATGTCTGAACTATATGTATTCATGTATTTGACTGCATTGCCGCTCGGATATGATGTCCGGATGCGTCCACTTAATATGTATTGTATTTTATTTTTACTATTTTGTTTAAGTATCACTTATGTATGTTAATTTGAGATGACCACATAAAAACCCACAATTGTAATGTATGCATTGCTTGAAAATGGTCCCAGTAAGCAGACCGAAACGTCGCTACCTGGGTGAATAAAGGATCCCACCACTTTTTCACCAGATGGATGTGCTGCGGTGTGTTTATTTCTTTATATATATATATATATATATATATGCTAACTAACTATCTAATGTAATGACACAGCAAAGCACAGAGCACAGCAATAACACTGCTGTCTCTCTGAGATCTGCAAAATACTGCATACAAAGGCTGCTGGGGAGGTTCTTATATAGTAAGGGGTAGGCAACTTTCCTATTGGTTGCTAGGGATGTTGCTAAGCTCAGACAAAGACATTGCAGCCTTCTCATTGGCCTACACGCAAGAAGGGAGGTTACTGATGAAATAAAAATCTAGAATATTCAAAATAATGAATATATATCACTATATTCTAAATATTTGCGAATTCTCGAAGTGCCGATATTTGCGATTAATATTTGCTATTCGAATATTCGCGCCCCGACAAAAAAAACGGAACGGAAGCGGAAAGAAAATACGTTCATGTAGTAGTGCACTTCAGAGTTTTGCTTATTGTCAGTACAGAGTATGGTCTGGTTGGTCATGTGAAATACAATATATACTCCCTTACAAAAGTTCTTCTTCTTGCAGAAATCTGGCTAGTAGCAAAGGAAAGTAGAACTTCTTATTTTAAGGGCTCATGCTCATGAACGTATTTTCTTTCCACTTCTGTTCCGGTTTTTTTGCGGACCGTATGTGGAACCATTCACTTCAATAAACAGAATATGCATTATACAAAATACAGAAGTTACTCTGTGCTTTCCGATTCCGTTTGTCCGCATGGCCGTTCAGCAAAAAAGTAGTGCATGTCCCATTATTGTCTGCAAATCACGGTCCGAGTCCCCATTCAAGTCAATGGGTCTGCAACACATACGGAGTGCACACAGAACACATCTGTATGTCATCCGTTTTTCATCCGTATTTTGCGGATCCATACTGTAGAAATGCTATGCCCAGCCCAAATTGCTCATGTATTTGGTGATTAATAAGTTACTGTTTCCGTTTCCGATCCGCAAAATACGGATCAAATATGGAAACCATACAGATATGTTTTGTGCAATAACGGAACGGAAGAGGATTTAAATAAGAGGGGAAAAAAACTCAGATACGGAACAACGGATCAGTGAAAAACGGACCGCAAAACAACAACGGTCATGTGCATGATTTTTGCAACTATCTCACTAAAAGTAGCATATTTACCTGTTTGTTTCCATATCCATCAGTTCACTTGAAAAAGGCAACTTTAGCGTTTGAATAATATGTCAAGCAAGTCTGCATACGGCCTTGACCATGCTCAAAAACACAAAAAAGATATAACTATCACTTGCAGACTTTCTATTGAGTTGTACTTGTGTCTATCAGGGAACATCTACTCATCAGAACAATTATAGGGAAGGAGTGTTCTTAAGAAAATTCATTTCCTATAATTACTCTTTTGTAAAGGAGCTGCCCATCACCCAATGATTGAGCAAATGCTCACTCATTGGCTGAAGGCATCAATGGTGCTGTAGTGATCTCTCTGTCCTCATACAGCAGAAGTGATTGCAGCATGTAAATAGTTCTCACCTACACTGAAGAGCAGGCAATTATTGGGAATGAACCGGTGGGGGGACTTTTCTTATAGGACCTTATGGGTTTATGGATTTCCCTGCCTTGTTGTTGATCTCATGGACCCGGGTATGTAACTCCTTTGTTAGTATATTCTGTAAGCATGAAAGGGAATGAAAATACTCTGCATCAGCAGGAAATACATTTTGGAAAGTACTAATAATACCACAAAGCACATCTAGCTTCTAATCAACAAATAATGTAATGAAAACCAACAAACAAGTTACATTAGCATTAGAAAAGGTATTTTTAGTAGCAACCAAACCCCATGATAAAGGCGTTCTGTCAATCCTTTATCTTGTTTGGATTTAGTTCTTGACACTTCCAATATTTGAATTGAAGTTAATGACCTGACCAGACAGATTAAGTACTGTCCACAACAGATGGCCATAAACACCACTAATGAAATTCTCAATGAAATACAATTCCCTCTGTCCCTGTCATGTCTCCATGTTACATTTTCATCTTGATACACAGTGTTAATTAAATTTGAACTTAATAACACTTATAATAACATTCTCATAAAATTAGCCCGTGGGACTTAAGTTGTCTGACTCATTCTTGAAAATGAGAATTCTCTTGAAGCATTTTCCATCTAAAAAGTGAAGGAATACAGTATTGTTAGGAATTATCACTTGGTTATCTGTGGGAGTCCAACTAACCCACCTTGATCCTGAGTATAAAGGGGCAGCATTTCTGGTTTAGCTATGCAGAGGGCCCTATTTCTAACTAGGCACTTGAGGGCATGTGCTTAGGGTGCCGCCCAGGAGGGAGGTGGCGCCAGAAAGGAAATTGATATATACATTTTTTTACATGTTTCCCAGCCTTCCAGGTAACCAGGTTGCCGGGGAAAGGAATTGGGGGGGGGGGGAGGCTTGGGGGTTGTGTTAGCTACAGTGCACAGGGCTTAACCTTTCAGGCTGCAGTGAAACCCATAGACAGTTGCTGCTGCCAGGGAGTACAACAAGGCAGAGGATAGAATCTCTATGACTTGCCTCTCTGCCTACACACCTTTGAGCGCCTGTGCTGATATCACTTAAAGGGAGCCTGGTGCCCAGTCAGCTACATGCACTTGAGTGAAGAGGTCAACAGTCTATGAGCTGAGTCCCCTGAGCAGCAATACAAACACAGGGTGAGTTATTACCACTAGTGACTGTGTTTTATTAGATTCTGGGTGTAGTAGCTGACATCTCAGTCATCCTGGGACTTACAGTAATTGTATGGTCACTCATTCACTTGTCATAGTTGCTGTCATATGGTACTTGATGTGATACCCACTAGTCATATACTGCACTTTGCCACTTTATTACACCCCGTGCTGTGCCCCCTCATCATACAATGTACTGTGTCCTCTTATTATACCCTGTAGTGTTTTCCTTTGTCATACCCTGTATTGTGCTCCCTTGTACCCTATACTGTGCCCCTAGTTATACATTGTACAGTAACCCATTATACCCTATACTGTGTCCCTAGTTATGTACTGTGCTGTGCTCCTAGTCATACTCTGTAATGTGCCCACTTTTCATACCCTATACTGTGCCCCATTATTATACCCTATAGTTCTTCCTTATCATATGCTGTACTATGTTCCCTTGTACCCTATTCTAAGTCATATTCTGTACTGTGCTTCCTTATACCCTCTACTGTGCCCTTAGTCATATAATGTACTGCGTCCCATATCATACCCTGTATTGTAACCCCTTATTAAACCCTGCACTATGCACCCTAATCATGCCCATAACTGTGCCCCTAGTTATATACTGTACTGTGCCTCCTTATACCCTGTTATCTAGTCACTGTATAGCGTTGTTATGCAGTCACTGTCATGTACTTACCTGCCTTGCTGCTGGTGTCACACAGTTGCCAAACCAACCATCCCCACTAACAATGGGGCTCTTTGACCTATCAGGGAGCACAGCGCCAGCATCTTTTTTCTCCTGTCAGAGGGTTATTTAAACAGGTAACTGCTAGCCACAGTGACCTGTGATTGGTCGTTTTAGCCTCTCTAGTGTATTCAGATCACTGGTATTCTGACTTTTGGATTGTCCCTGACCTTGCTTTTGACTAAGATTATTCAGCAGACATTGTCTCCTGGCACTGACCCCGCCTGGTGTTTGAATCTGTGTTTTTGAATTGTGTATCTTATGTTGGCTCTGACATATCTCTGTGGTTTGAACTCTGGTCTGATTTTGACTTGCTTTGGATTCTGATCCAGTGCTGGTTTTGCCTGTCTGTTTTTGACCTTTTCCTGTCTGACTACTTTTTTAACCCTCTAGGTTAAGGCGCTCGCACTTGGTCAAGTTAGGGATTGTTGCCAAGTTGGGGGCCTACATTTAGGGTGGATCATCCAAGTAGGTAAGGACAAGTTTGCACTGTTCCCTATCCTATGTGACAGTCACTGTAGGGTGGTGTTATCCAGTCATTGTGTGGTGGTTATCCAGTCACAGTATTGTAGTGTTATTACACTATCACAGTGCAGTGTGTTATTTTAGCCCATCACAGTATCAAACTATTATCCAGTATAGTGGTATTATTTATTCTCTGTATGTTGGTAATATATAGTCACTAAATGTATTATTATAAGGAGTTAGGGCTAATCTATGTACAGTAAGTAAATTCCAATACATGATGCTGTAGTGTGCAGTGTATTTCCCCAATAGAGCAAATTAGCCTTTGGGAAAACAATCTACACAGTGTACATTTATGGCACCACGACTAAGGATGCAGTGTCCATCAGAAACGCGTTAGTGTATTAAGTGGTAATAGAGGTGGTGAGTCCGAAGACAGATGTATCAATAAAGGAGAAGTTTTATTCATTCTGGACTGATCAATTTTTGGATATGCAAATACGTTGAAGCAGGATGGTGATTCCCAGACATTGACTGGGGTCATGCTTCTACCTCAACTACAAAGGGGAGAAGATGTCTCAACTTGCTGCAGGACCACTTTATGGGCCAGTTTTTAGAAGCTCCCACTAGAGGCAATGCTCTGTTGGATCTGTTAATTTCTAATGATGCAGAGATTGTTGGAAATGTAACTGTTAGAGAAACACTTGGTAATTGTGACCACAATATAATTATATTCCCCCTGAACTATAAGAAGGGAAATCGTAGAGCAAATGGTATAACAAAAACACTGAATTAAAAAAAAAAGCCAATTTCCCTGGGTTGAGGGCAGCATTTCAGAGAATAGACTGGGAGTAGCCAGTACGGACCGACACTCGCTGTTAGTATATAATCTTGTGATTTATTGTCACATTCCAGTCATGGCGTTTCGGCATACAATCTGCCTTTATCAAGTTTGATAAAGGCAGATTATATGCCGAAACACCATCACTGGATTGTGACAATAAATCACAAGATTATATACTAACAGCGAGTGACGGTCCGTTCTTCCTTTGATCTACTGTACATGGGACGCCTGCCCTGGGACACGCGCACCGCCACTCTATCTCCTGCTGTGACGATCGATATATTGTACACATGGGAGTAGCCAGTGTCACATAATAATACTGAGGATAAATGGGAGAGCTTTAAATCCACATTGAGTAACTGCACTAAAAAATGTATTCCTTTAGGTAACAAGAATAAACGGCTAAAATTAAACCCCCCATGGCTTATAGCTGCTGTAAAAAGAGCAATAAATGACAAAAAAGGGCATTTAAAACATCCAAATCTGAGGGGTCAGCTGTAGCCTTTGAAGTTTACAAAGGGCTTAATAAAATCTGTAAAAAGAAGATAAAATCTGCAAAAATATAAAATGAATAGTGGGTGGCAAAAGAGAGAAAGAAAACAAATCCCAAAAATTCTTTAAAGGGGTTTCCAAGTTATATTTTTTGATGATCTATCCTCAGGATTGGTCATCAATATCAGATCGGCGATCTCTTCAAACAGCCGATCAGCTGTTTGAAGAAAAGGCGTGCGCTGTGCCAGCGCTGCCTCCTCTTAATTGTTTACCTGTTAGCCGTTTCATCTGCAGCGGTGAGCAGGTGTAATTACACCCAAGCCGCCCCATTCATTGCTTCTATAGCTATCCGTACCATTGAAATGAATTGGACGGCTTGTTGAGCTGAACCTCTAAAAAATTATATGAGAGGGCCTGCTGGTGAGCTGACCCTGTAAAACATTGTAGTTGAGGGCCTGCTGGTGAGCTGACCCTCTAAAAAATTATATGCAAGGGCCTGCTGGTGAGCTGACCCTGTAAAACATTGTAGTTGAGGGCCTGCTGGCGAGCTGACCCTCTAAAAAATTATATGCAAAGGCCTGCTGGTGAGCTGACCCTGTAAAACATTGTAGGTGAGGGCCTGCTGTGAGCTGACCCTGTAAAAAATTATATGCGAGGGCCTGCTGGTGAGCTGACCCTCTAAAAAAATTATATATGAGGGTCTGCAGCTGAGCTGACCCTGTAAAACATTATATGCGAAGGGCATATATGCGACGAATAAGCATGTTGATATGATGGAAGAGGAGAAAGAGGATGAGAAAAGGAAGATTCAACCATATACCCTTGTTTGTGGTGGAAGGGGTGCATGGGAATACAGTGTATTTAGTACATTATAAACAACACATTTAAAGTGCCTTTATCAATCCAGGCTTTGTTTATTTTCATTTTCAGTTGACAGGCGGATATGCTTATCTGTTATAATGCCACCAGCATCACTAAACACCCGCTCAGACAAAACACTGGCGGCAGGGGAGGCCAGCACCTCCAAGGCGTAGAGCGCCAGTTCGTGCCACGTGTCCAGCTTGGACACCCAGTAGTTGTAAGGCACTGAGGGATCATTGAGGACTCTGACGTGGTCTGCTATGTACTCCTTCACCATCTTCTAAAAATTTTCCCTCCTTGTGACACTAGGGCGCATCAGGGTGAGGGTGCTGGCGGGGTGTCATGAAACTGTCCCAGGCTTTAGAGAGTGTTGCCCTGCCTCTGTAGGAACTGCTGTGTGTTCCCCTTGTCTCCCCTCCTCGGTTGGCCAAGGAACTACTTACTCTGCCGCCAGCGTTGTCAGATGGAAATTTTTGGAGCAATTTTTCAACAAGGATTTTCTGGCATTGCACCGTTTTGCTTATCCTCTCCACCAGAGGAATGCGAGATGAGAAGTTCTCTTTGTAGCAGGGGTCGAGAATGGTGGACAACCAGTAATCCGTGTTGTCTAAAATGCGTATAACGCGCGTGTCACGGGAAAGGCAGACTAACATGAAGTAAGCAATGTGTGCCAGAGTACCAACAGGCAAGACTTCGCTATCGTCATCAGGAGGATCACTCTCAATCTCCTCATCCTCTTCCTCATCTTCGCTGAACAGATGGAATTAAACTTCCATGGGTACTACCCTCTGTAGCGGAGGCAACTGTCTCCTGCTCCTCCTCTTCATCGTCCAATTCGCGCTGAGAAGATGAACTGTGGGGGGAAGTTTGGCTGTCACCTGTGTAATGTTTTCTCCCATTTCCACCTCTTCCACATGCAAAGCGTCATCCTTAATTGTTAGCAGCGAGAGTAGACACAGAAGTGGGATGGTTATGCTGATGATAGCGTTATCGCTGTTCACCATCTGTGTTGATTCCTCAAAGTTTCTTAAAACCTCACAGAGGTCAGACATCCATGCCCACTCCTCGCTTATGAGCATGGGAAGCTGACTGGAAAGGCGACGCCCATGTTGCAGCTGGTATTCCACTACTGCCCTCTGGTTCTCACAAAGCCTGGCCAACATGTGGAACATAGAGTTCCAGCGCGTCCTCACGTCGCACAACAGCCGGTGAGCTGGCAATTTCAAGTGCTGCTGCAGCGTTGACAGACCGGCGGAAGGTGTCGATGACTTGCGGAAATGTGCCCACATGCGGCGCTCTTTGACCAGTAGCTCAAGCAAATTGGGGTAGCTTTTGAGAAACCGCTGAATCACTAAGTTGAACACGTGGGCTAGGCATGGGATTTGTCTGAGCTTGCCGAGCTCCAAAGCCGCCACTAAGTTATGGCCATTATCATACACAACCATGCCTGGTTCTAGGTTGAGTGGCGAGAGCCACAGCTCAGTCTGGTCTCTTAACCCCTGCCACAGCTCTGCGGCGGTGTGCTGTTTGTCCCCTAAGCATATGAGCTTCAGCACGGCCTGTTGCCGCTTTCCCACTGCAGTGCTACACTGCTTCCAGCTACCGACTGATGACTGACTGGTGCTGCACGCAGATAATTCAGAGGTGGAAGTGGAGAAGGAGGAGGCGGAGGAGGAGAAGTAGGGGTTGGAGCCACTAAAGTAGGTGCTAGCAGAAACCCTGATCGACGTAGGGCCCGCAATACTTGTTGTCGGTAGCACCTGTGGCATCCCAGGGTACGACTCGCTCCCAGCATCCACAACATTCACCCAGTGTGCCGTTAGGGAAATGTAGCGAACCTGGTCGAATGCACTTGTCCATGTGTCTGTAGTTAAGTGGACCTTCCCAATAAGTGCATTGGTCAGGGCACGTGTGATGTTAAGGGACACATGTGGGTGTAAGGCGGGCACGGCACAACTTTAAAAATAGTGGCAGCTGGGGACTGCGTAACGCGGGACGGCCGCCGACATCAGGCTGCCCGAAGGCCTCAGTGTCCACAAGCCTAAATGGCAACATTTCCAGGGCCAATAATTTGAAAAGCTGCGCATGCGTTCTAAGGACATTTGGACACTGCACTCGGACACAGAAGTGGATGTGGTCGCTGATGGTGCTTGCAAAGGTCCAGGTGCAGGGCGGGAGGCATCCGGGCCTGTGTCTTGGACAGGTGATTGTCCAGCATGTAACACAGGGGAAGAGGAGGCAGTGGTGTGACCCGCAGACACTGATTGTGGACCCAGGCATTAAGCCCACCTATTACGGTGCTTTGATGCCATGTGGCGGATCGTTCTGGTGATGGTGAGGTTGCTAGTGTCCACGCCCCTTTTGTCGTCCGCACTTTCCTCAAAAAAGCGGCATACCAGGGAACACCTACCCCTTGGCAAGGGATATTTCCGCAAGGGGGTACTCCGTGGAACAGTTACGGCCCTGTTTTGTGTGGTCAGTCTTCTCCCTTTTGCCACCCACCCCACTGCCTCTTCCAGCCTGTTGCAGTGCAGCAGAGCCCTCCCCCTCTGTACTGCTGTCCTCGCTCGGCTTTCCACCTTCCCCGGTTAGGTCAGTGACTTCATCGTCCACCAGCTCCTCTTCCACTTCCTCACTCTGCTCATCCTGCTGACTTGTTGACCTAATCACTACCTCAATGATTGATAACTGTGTCTCATCCCCTTCATCAACCTCTTGAGACAGTAATTGCCATTGAGTTATTGGCAACTGTGTCTCATCATCATCCACCTCATTAAACATTAATTGCCGTTCCCCACCATCATCATCTTGTGATTGTGGATGCTCGAGTCTGGGAATCAGGGCAGAAGATCTGTCCCTCTTCAAGCATGCTTGGCGAGAGGGCCAAATCAAGAATGGCACTGAAAAGAGCTCCTCAGAATATCTGAGTGTGGGATCACTTGTTTGCCCAGACTCTCCATGGTGGGAGGAAGGAGGATCAGGGTGAGGATTGGGTTGAGCAGACTCTTGGCTACTGAGACTGGACTTGGTGGAAGGCAGGGTGGTGCTTAACTGACTGGAAGCATTATCTGCTGCAATCCAACCGACCACCTATTCGCACTGGTCTGACTTCAAGAGTGTTGTACTGCGCCGCCCTGCAAACTGGGACATGAGGCTAGGTATCGTGGATGATTGTTTTTCTTGTGCTCTGGCAGCAGGCACAGTTTCACCGTGCCCAGGGCCACGGCCTCTGCGTGCACCATCAGCATCACGGCCACTGCCCTGTCCCTTACTGCTCGTCTTCTTCATATTAACTGTTATATATGATTGAAAGTCTGTCACACGTACAGTAGCGTAGGATTTGGAAGTGGTATGCACAAACAAATTTAAAAAGGTATTTTGGAAACGTCACATAGCAGATATCCCGCAGATAATGTCAATGCTGTCACCAGCGGCTAATGAAAAATACAGGGAATGTCACAGGTATTTGGAATGAGGAAACGTTATACAGGAGAGGTGCCACCGGTAATGTCACTATCCGTAGCGTCAAGCAAAAAAGTACATTGTATGTCACATAAAAAAAATTTTAGCACACACATTACACTGCCCTGGTAAGGTCACTGTCAGAAGCGGACACTGTATGTCACAAAAAATGTTTTGAAGCGCACACGTTACACTGAAGATGTGGCCCTGGTAATGTCACTGTCAGAAGCGGACACCGTCTATTGACAAAGTACACTGTATGTCACAGAAAACTTTTTGAAGCGCACACGTTACAACTGCAGATGTGGGCCTGGTAATGTCACTGTCAGAAGCGGACACAGTCTACGGAAAAAGTACACTGTATGTCACAGATACATTTTAGAAGCGCACATGTTACACTGCAGATGTGACCCTGGTAAGGTCACTGTCAGAAGCGGACACCATCTATTGAAAACGTACAATGGATGTCACAGATATTTTTTGGATGTGCACACTTTACAAAGTAAAGCTAATGTCACTATCCACAGCGGACACCTGAAGAGAAATGTGACTCCATCTTGTTTGCTCTAAATATGTAAAGAATTGTAATAACATCTCACCCACACACTGTTTCAAGTTCCTCCGCTGTAAGTTTCGCTTATCTGTCCCAGGACAGATTCTGGGAATCCCCCAGAACTAGTACAAACGTTCTTGCCTTATTCAGGGTCATTCGGCACAACTGCGTACATTCTTATATGTGACTGTTCTTTTTGCTTACTGCACGTACACATACCATATAAGGATGTTCCGGTAGTATGTGTATGAGCAACAATGTTTATCTTTATGATTGGTTTAACGCTGTTGTTATGCAAACTTTTCTACTGCCTATATAAGGCCAAGCTATAGCATAATAAAGTTAGAGTATTTCTCAGTGATGCCTGTGTGTGTGTCATGTTATTGCCGGCTGAGAAATATCTCTCCTGACGTCAGTAAGAGCAAACCAAGGTGGTTGTAGAGGTCCAGAAAGGTCCAAATCCTTTCAACACAGTTTACGGAAAAAGTACATTGGATGTCAGATATTTTTTGGATGTGCTCACTTTACACTAGAGATGTGGTGCAGCTAATGTCACTGTCCGCAGCGGACACCGTCTACGGAAAAAGTACACTAGATGTCACTGATATTTTAGGGATGCGCACACTTTACACAGGAGATGTGGCGCGGATAATTTAACTGTCCGCAGCGGCCTATTAGACACTATTTGGCGCAGGATGCGCTAAAAATATATATTGCTGCTGTCGCACGCAATAGTCCTTAAAAGGACTTTTGGGTCTCTGAAAAGTTTTTCAAATAAAGATCTTCCAATAACACTCCCTACACTGTCTGTCCCTTCCTATGCTCAGCTCTCCCTGACTAAGACTGAGCCGAACTCGTGTCATCGGGTGCTTTATAGCATTACAGTGCTTGCCTGTCACGAATCAGTGGAAGTGGACCCACTATGCTACAGACTGGCTGTACCCTAGAGGGGCGTGATAAAGCAGCTAACTGGTCATCGCTAGAGCCTCTGGTGGTGAGGATAGACTTGGGCCATTAGGGTAGCTTCCAGGTACCACTCCCAGAGTCGGTAGCAGCTGGTCTGGGCAGACCTGGAGTTACCTGCGAAGGTACCAACAGTATATACGTAGTTAAACAGGAAGGGTTGTTACCAGGAGCAACCAGACAGGACCGGTGGCCGAGACAGAGACATAGTCGAGACAAGCAATGCGTCAGGGCAGGTGGCACAGGAACGAATTCAGACAATCCGGGTCGGCAACAGGAGATGTGATGCAAGCAAGCAGGGATCAGACGAAGAGCGTAGTCTAGGAACAAGGCACGTAGTCAGGAGCACAAGTGGTAGCAATCTCAATTGCACAGAATAGGACCTTGACTCTGAGGCACTTGGGTAGAGGGCTAAGCCACTTAAATACCTCCAGGAGACCCAGAGTAGGTCAATAGAATCACCTGACAGAACACAGCCCCGCCCAAGGAGTGATGTATACAGCAGCCGAGCACAAGCAAGCGTTCAGGTTGACTGGAAGCTGCGGAGCGGAATCTCCAGAGCAGCAGCAGAGACAGGGAAGCACAAATCATGATCACAAGTGAGCACAGCGCCCAGAACCGTGGCGGCGAGCAGGGGGACAGAGTCGCACTGAGGACGCTGTTACAGTGCCAGTACCTCCCTGCATGTTTATTGGGTGGGTAGCAGCCAAGAAACATGCGGGGAGGAGACTCGAGCTTTGCGCTCGAGCACATGCAGTACTCGGCCGAGTACTGCCATGTGCCGAGCATCGAGATGCTCCAGCTGAACTGGTGTTCGGCCGAGCATGCTCGATCAACACTAGTTTTTAGCTCTGTATATACATAAGAAGGGAAATGAGCTGATATAAGTGGTACCAGGGCTGTTAGTACATCCAGTAATATACTGTCACGGTGGGGAGTGGGGAAAACCCCCTCACCGTACAATGTAAAGGGATAAAGGGGAAGCAGCTAGGCCAGGATGCCTGAATCAGGGAGCAGGTTGCCTCCTATAGGGTCCCTAATACTCACCCTAACTCCTCACCATATGGGCGGACCAGGATGGTAGGACGGCTCATACCAGGATACCTATGGCCCTGAGTCGCCCTGATAATCCCTCACATAGGAGCAGGGGAGAGACGACCTGTTCTTCCCAGACATGGAGGAACAGGAGTCTCAAATGGGCTAGCAGCAGGGAAAAGGGTAGCTCATACACAGCTAGAGGATCGGCAGGTAAGATCAACAAGACTACTCACTTACCTGCCGAAGCCTCCACAACTGGAACCCGTGCATAAGTACAGGAGCCCAAACACACAGCAGGTCACAGTACAAACTACCCCACAGGAATACAGCATACTGCCAGAGTCCCCCATACTCACACAATGCATGGCAGCCCCAAGCAGCGCTGCATACAGGCTTATGGTTCACCCCTCCGGGAAACCAGCCCCCTCGTGGATGTAACACACACAAAGGGAAACGTCTTGCACAGATGCAGGGACAAACACCAACAACATCCCAGACATGCAACATCAAACAAGACGTACAACAAACCTCCAACTCCAACCCACACCATAAACAACACACCAGGAGGGGAAGGAAGACAAGGAGGAAGCACACAGAAACTGGGAAGACCTTGATGACCACAAGGGTGGCCCTCACTGTACAGATGGTAAAGCCAGGAGCAGTGAACCACCAGCACACACCAAGCCTGGAGGAACACTGCTACAGGCATCCAGCAGAAGCTCAATAGCCCAAAGCAACCACACCCAATCAGGGAGGTAACCCTTACAGCACCAGACAGGGGAAGGCTACAACTTAAAGGGGAAGTATACACACCAGCCACCACGTTGCCACTGGCAACAGCATGCGTGGAAACCATGTCACGGCGCACACAGCCAAAGCCGGGACACTGCCACCACATGCCATAACAGCAACACGTTGCCACTGGCAACCGGAAGCATGGCACAAGTGTCACGGCTCACACAGCAAAGGCCGTGACATATACTCAATTGGCTAACTGTAGATATGGTCCAAGCTAAGGCTACTTTCACACTCGCGTTTGGTGCGGATCCATCATGGATCTGCACAGACGGATCCATTCAGATAATACACATTCAGATGATGTTTGTGTATGTCCCACTATGTTCTGTCTTAGGCCACATATATAGAAAATTATAAAAAGGTAACCATTAGGATTGTTAGATATATATCTGTTCAGGCTTACCAAGTTGATCAAATGATATATATATGTGCCCAATATATGGATTAATTAAATTACACAAGGGTGATTGGCAAATATACAGTCGGGGTCCATTATAGAGGAAACTACCCCCAAATTGATAATCATTATGATGTATAGGATATGATGATCCTAAAAAGTAAATAAATAGGACGTCTTAAATAAAGCACGCAAAATCAATGGATTCATTTTAACCCGCTGGTGTGACAGTATCTAACCTGAAAATCCACCTAGATTCCTTTTGTTTTAATAATTTGTCTAGGTCCCCACCTCTTTTGGACATTTTTATTACCTCAATCATCGAAAAATGTATGGTTTTAACAGATCCTGCGTGTTTATTCCATACATGTCTTGAAATTGGTTTATCGTGTTTATTGCGAATATCCCCGATGTATTCAAGGATTCGTTTTTTGAAAATCCTCTTAGTTTTGCCTATATATTTAAGTCCACAGTCACATTGAGCCATATATATTACCCCAGAGGTATTACAGTTAGCAAAATTACGGGTATAGTAAGTACGATCTCTCAGGCTGTTAGAAAAAGTTTTACCTAAGGATATAAATGTACAGGCTTTGCATTTGCCGCACTTAAATGTGCCCATCTGTCTATTAGACAGCCACGTGCTTTTTTCTGGGGGCTCAAAGTGACTGTGGACTAATGTGTCGCCAATATTGCGCCCACGTCTATAGGTTAAAGCCGGATTTCAGATAGTACCTGTGTTAAATCAGGATCTGTTTTTAGTAAAGACCAATACCGGTTTAAAATGTCTCGAACCTGTTGGGACTCTGAGTCAAAAGTACCAACAATTCTTATTGGTTCTTGAGCATTTGTTTTCTTGATTTGTGGATGTAATAAAGTCGTACGATCCCTCTAGTTAGCCCAATCCCAAGCTTGATAGAGGCAAGGACTGGGATAGCCCCTCTGTTTAAACCGATCAAAAAGTTTGGATGCTTCATGTGTAAAATTTTTGTTACCTGAACAGTTTCTTCGAACTCTTAAGAACTGGCCCTTTGGGATGCCCCTTTTAAGGGGGATGGGATGAAAGCTCTCCCAACGTAAGAGACTATTGGTCGAAGTCTTTTTTCTAAAAAGGGTCGTTTTAATGTAGTTCTGTTCGTCTCTTTCTAGACACACATTGAGAAAATTAATAGTGTTACGATGTATTTCAAAGGTGAAGAATAAACCAATATGATTCGAGTTGAGTATGTCCATAAATTGCTGAAACTCACTGACTGTCCCAGACCATAGAAGAAACATATTGTCTATGAATCTGGACCAGAGTGTGATAAACCTGGTCCAAGATGTCATAGATTCACAGAATACGACTGTGTCCTCCCACCAGCCCAGGAGTAAGTTGGCATACGTGGGTGCACAGGGGCTACCCATCGCAGTACCCCTGAGCTGGTGGTAGAAGCGGTCTTCAAAGATGAAATAATTATGTGTCAAAACAAAATTAAGAAGCTGAAGGGTAAAATGATTGTGTTGGTACAAATCCACGGATTTAGAGTCTAAAAAATATTTAACTGCTGATAAGCCCTTGTTGTGAGGGATAGAGGTGTAAAGGGCTTCTACATCTATTGACGCGAACCAGCTGTCAGGTTCTATGATGACCCCTTCAACTCTTTGCAGTAAATCAGTCGTGTCCCGTAGATACGAAGGGAGTGTGGACACAAAGGGACGTAGGACTTTGTCAATATATACACCGGCATGATGGGTTAGACTCTCAATACCCGATACTATGGGACGTCCTTTTAGGGGGCTCGTGCCCTTGTGTATTTTTGGAAGCCCATAGAACGTAGCGATTTCGGGGGTGGTAGGTAATAGATATTCAAATTCTTTCCGGTCAATACACCTATTTTCCAGACCTTCTTGTAAGATCTGAGATAATTCTATCTGAAACCTATCAGTTGGATCCCCCCTCAGAACTAGATAGTTGTTTTTATCCAAGACCAATGAGAGGCACATGTCTTTATATTGTTGTAGTGAAAGGACAACAATATTCCCCCCCTTATCCGATGATTTGATGATGATGTCCCTATTTATACTCAGATTTCGTAACGCGGTCATTTCTGCTGGGGTGTAGTTTTTATCAGAGGTAGTATAGACTAGTTTTTCTAGGTCCCGTATGACTGATTTTAAAAAGATGTCTATGTTTGCATCGTTCAGTGTTTTGGGTGGCATCTTGACACTTTTATTTCTCAGGGTGGTGAAGGGGCCCTGACCCTTGGGTCGTTCATTTTCCTCCAAAAGATGTACAAGGGTGTCAATACCCTCTAGATCCCCCATTTCTACACCCAATTCCTGACATCTATGTTTGTCTGATGATACAAAGATTTTATGCCAGCGTAATTTCCTAGCAAAGAGTTGTATATCCTTGATCCAGTCGAAGCAGTTAAATCTCGTAGTTGGTACATATGTGAGTCCTTTCCTTAGTATAGATATCTCGTCCCCAGACAAAATTTTCCCTGATAAATTTATAATTAGGGTATCATCTGTAGATGACCAATCTATTTTTTGTTGATGTGCGACTGGGTTGGTTGACGGTCCCTTAGCACATATGTATTCGGTTGGGTTTGGTCTAAAAAAGCTACAGTGGTGGTTGTGGGGGGAGGTATAACGGATGGCGTAATATAGGAAGAAGAGGGCCCAGATGTATATCCCTCCTGTTCTGATTGCTCCTGACTTGTCCTCTCTCTGTCTCCTGGTCCTCCTGTGTTTCGGGGTCCCCATGATCTAGACGGGTAACCACCTGTGAATTGATCGTTCCTCCAGTTAGACCTGGGGGCTGAATATCTATTATGTCCCCTGTATCGACCTCTACCTCTCCAATTTGATCTTTGATTGGAGTACTGTGATCGATAGGTAGAGGACTCTGGATCTGAGCTCTCCGGTTCAGAGGCTGACGTATCAGTATTGGAGCCCCTTTGGCCCACCCCTGCAGTAAGATATGCTGTGTTGTTTCTAAATTCAGTTAGATCATTAGTGAATTGTCTGTGTTTTCTTTCCACTAAATTGGTTCTAAATTTTTCAATATTGTTTTGTAATTCAAGTTCTTTTTTGGAAAACTCAGTGTGATCCTTGAATTTAAGTGCTGTCTCTGTTAGAGCTATTTTTCTCTGTTCTAGCTGTTCAATATTGCTTTTTTCTTGCTCCAGCAGTAGTCGCATGAATCTAACTGAACTTGCTGTAGCTTCGATTTCCCATTTACCCAACAGCTCGGGAGTACTAATCCGTGCCGCCGGTCGTATAAAAATTCTAAGGCTGCTCGGTACAATGGAATTTTTTATATAATTATCTAGAGATAGGATCTCCCACCACGTCTTAATATATTCCTTATGAATATCATAGAGATCTTTGAAAATGGTTTTTATTGAGGGGCTTGTGATACTAGACAAAGTTAATTCTTTATCTGAGAAAATCTCACAGGCCTCTGTTAGCCACCTGTCCTCATTTGTTTGCGTGCTTAAAAAGCCGGCCATCACTAGGATATAATAATAGCTAGATGACTGATATATAGTATTTGTTATTTTTATTATTTCGAAATCTAGGTGGATTTTCAGGTTAGATACTGTCACACCAGCGGGTTTAAATGAATCCATTGATTTTGCGTGCTTTATTTAAGACGTCCTATTTATTTACTTTTTAGGATCATCATATCCTATACATCATAATGATTATCAATTTGGGGGTAGTTTCCTCTATAATGGACCCCGACTGTATATTTGCCAATCACCCTTGTGTAATTTAATTAATCCATATATTGGGCACATATATATCATTTGATCAACTTGGTAAGCCTGAACAGATATATATCTAACAATCCTAATGGTTACCTTATCTATATATGTGGCCTAAGACAGAACATAGTGGGACATACACAAACATCATCTACGAGCAAATCTATTTTCTCTCCGGCTCCGCTTCCCCTGAATGCCTGTTGGGATACGCTATGTAATCGCTTTTACCTAACGATCATGTGACCGGCCGGGATTGAGAATCACATGACCGGCACAGTCATCACGTGGGAGCGTCTGATGTCAGACGCGACTTGTCTCATCCCTATCAGCAGATCACATGGTCACGTTACCGGCGTCTGACGTCAGACGCCAACCTGGCACGAACATCATGTGGGTATCCCACGTGACCCGACACCCGGAAGTAGCAATATTTTAAAAGGCAGAAACGCTGGCAATATCCCGCTGCCTGCCTACCGGACGTGATCATTCTCTGGTCATCATGATGCTGCCATCGATATTGGCATCCTGACGTTGTGACACGACCACTGGCCCACCCATCCAGCCATGAAAGGGCACGCAAGTATCGCCCCAAAACTATCTTATACCACTCAATATTGATAAGTGGCTGTTACATTTGTTTGATGTGGATGGGTATTGTCTATTGAGCTTAATCACTAATGCTGTCATGCCATAGATGTCAGTTGTATCTTTATTTTACATCTGGCTTGCATTACTGGATTTATTTGTGGTTTGGTGTAAACTAATGGGCAGAGTCCTACTGTTTTTGATTGATGATTATATATCTAGATATATGAACTGGTATATCCCAGTCGGGCTATTGCCTGCAGCACGAGACATGTGAATGGTTCTGGGTCTTCTTGGATCAATTCTATATATATCCTATGTCTCCTGGTGCAGTAGTCTTGATCTTCTTATAAATTGATTGATCAGTATCTTTTGCTATTGGCCTACTTTTATCATATGTGCCTATGTTTCTCTGGTTATCATAAAAGAGATAAATAGAAAAACAAAATAAATTTATATGTTTATAGAAATATTTGTATTACTCAGGTGATTATCTCTGGTGACAGGTACTCTTCTGTCAAATATGTCCCCTGATGAGCCTGACACCAACCAGGCAAAACGCGTAGGGACGTTATTGGACATTTTGGTTATTCATTCACACATAATTATTTATTTCAATTTTTTTGTGTAGATTAGCCCAGGCATTCCTATAGGGTCCCCCCCCTTATAGGTCTCCATAGGGGTAAACCAGGGACACCAGGAGGTACGAGAAACGGGATCGCCCCTATCGGGGCGGCTATTCCGTATCTAGGCAGGGCTATAGCATTAGGGTCAGAACTAGGGATACCTTCCCAGTAGGCCCCATTAATACCTACTAACCTAATTGCATATACTTTATAAAAGGAACATCCATCTGACCCTAGATTTGTTTTTCATTTTTTTATTTTATTTTCTTTTTCATATTTATAATTATTTATAATTATAAGGGTGTATTGACTTTTTTATACGTAAACATTAACCGCCTCCGGACCGCCTAACGCAGGATCGCGTTCCGGAGGCGGCAGCCTGGCGCAGAGTCACGCATATACCCGTCATCTCGCGAGACGCGAGATTTTGCTCAAAGCCGGCCCGCGCATGCGCATCGCGGGCCGGCAAAAGTTAGAGGACAAGTTCGTCACCAGCCTGCCAGCCACGATCATTGGCTGGCAGGTTGGCGATTTTCAAAAAAACGAATCACAAGCCATATAACAGATCATATTAGTAAATATGATCTGTTATATGGCTTGTCTGCTCCTCTGATGGTCCTTTTCGTCGGTTGGATCCAGCAGAGGAGCAGGCTTCACAGTGAGCAGCACCAACAGTACACTTTAGCCCCAGATCACCCCCTGCACCCCAATTAACCCTTTGATCACCCCTTTGATCGCCCCTGTCAATCACTAGTGAAAGGAAAAAAGTGATCAGTGTAAACTGTCATATTTTTTTTTCCACTGGTATTGACTGTTAGGTTTTAGGGATAGTTTAGGCCCCTTGGTTAGGTAGTTTAGGGATCAGTTAGCGCCCAGCCCACCGCACCGCAGTCCCTTATTCGCTGATTAGCGTATCGCTAATCAGCATTTGTACTTTTATAGTATCTGTAAGTGATCAAAACTGATCACGGTCAGATCTATAATAGTATTAGTGTCACTTTAGTTCGCCCTCCACCCAAAACGCAGTGTTTGCCCGATCAGGCCTGATCGGTCGCCCACACGTGCGTTCACCCACGCCCGCCCCACCGCAGTGACAAAAAATATATTTTTTTTGATCACTGCACATTCACTTTACACGCGCTGCGGCGATAAAAAAATCAGTTTTGATATTTTTTATCAACTGCAGCGGCCTCCGGTACTTCGCTAGCCTCCCCTTTGTAAGACAGGCTTGCTTTTTTTCTTGGGTAGTCTCAGGGAATACCCCTAAATTTAGTAGTCCAAATGTCAAACAGGGGGTATTCTTCTGAAGAGGCCTACAGGATTCTGACCCAGTCGGATGAGGAATGGGAACCCTCATCTGACGAATCTAGCGGGTCAGAATATGAACCTGTAGAAAGCAGTGGCACTCTGACCCAAAGTTCGGACGAGGAGGTGGAGGTCCCTCATAGCACCAGGCGTACCCGGCCCCGTGTCGCTAGACCACAGGTTACGCAGGATCCGCTTCAAGAGCAGCAGAGTGGGGCTGGCGCTGCCGGATAACGTGGTGAGGCATACACCAGCAGCGCAGCCCTCCCTGGACCTAGTACCAGCACTTACGTACAACATGGTGAAGTGGCGAGCACCAGAAGGGCAGTTGAAGCTGGTACGGTGGCACGTGCAGTAGTTACCCCGTCGCAGCCACCGCACAGACAGGCCCGTAGAGACCCTAGAATCCCTGAGGTGCTGGCAAACCCTGATTGGCAGTCACCAACTTCAGCCGCACCATTAGTTCCCCCTTTCACCGCCCAGTCTGGAGTTCGGGTTGAGACGGCTCAAATCGGTTCGGCCCTGGGATTTTTTGAGCTGTTCTTGACTGCGGAGCTCTTGGACTTAGTCGTGGCAGAGACAAACCGGTATGCCACACAATTTATATCCGCCAACCCGGGAAGCTATTATGCCCAGCCTTTCCGGTGGAAACCAGTCCAAGTTTCCGAAATTAAAATTTTTCTGGGCCTTCTCCTCAACATGGGTCTAACTAAAAAGCATGAATTGCGGTCATATTGGTCCACGAACCCGATTCATCACATGCCCATGTTCTCTGCTGCTATGTCCAGGGCACGATTTGAGGCCATCCTGCGTTTCCTGCATTTTAGCGACAACACCACCTCCCGTCCCAGAGGCCACCCAGCTTTTGACCGGCTCCACAAAATTCGGCCCCTCATAGACCACTTCAACCAGAAATTTGCAGATTTGTATACCCCCGAGCAAAACATCTGCGTAGACGAGTCCCTAATACATTTTACCGGGCGCCTTGGCTTCAAACAATACATCCCAAGCAAGCGTGCCCGGTATGGGGTCAAATTGTATAAGCTCTGTGAAAGGGCCACAGGCTATACCCACAAATTTCGGATCTATGAGGGAAAAGATCAGACCCTGGAGCCGGTCGGTTGCCCTGACTACCTGGGGAGCAGTGGGAAGACAGTCTGGGACTTGGTGTCACCCTTATTTGGCAAGGGGTACCATCTTTATGTGGACAATTTCTACACAAGTGTAACCCTCTTTAGGCATTTGTTTCTAGAACAGATTTGCGCCTGTGGCACCGCGCGAACTAGTCGCGTGGGCTTCCCCCAACGGCTTGTTACCACCCGTCTTGCAAGGGGGGAGAGGGCTGCCTTGTGTAACCAAGAACTGCTCGTGGTGAAATGGAGAGACAAGCGTGACGTTTACATGCTCTCCTCCATTCACGCAGACACGACAATCCAAATTGAGCGAGCAACCCGTGTCATTGAAAAGCCCCTCTGTGTCCACGACTATAATTTGCTCATGGGAGGGGTGGACTTCAATGACCAGATGTTGTCTCCGTATTTAGTTTCCTGACGCACCAGACGCTGGTATAAGAAGGTGTCTGTATATTTAATTCAATTGGCTCTGTACAATAGTTTTGTTCTCTACAGTAAGGCTGGGAGAACACGATCCTTCCTAAAATTCCAGGAAGAGATCATCGAGAACCTCCTGTATCCAGAAGGTTCCGTGGCCCCATCCACCAGTGTAGTTAGCCGTCTACACGAGCGACATTTCCCCAGTGTCGTTCCTGGTACCTCAACCCAACTGTCACCTCGAAAAAGATGTTGTGTCTGTAGCAGGAGTGGAATAAGGCGTGACACCCGCTATTTCTGTCCTGACTGTCCTGACCACCCTGCCCTATGCTTTGGAGAGTGTTTCCGGAAGTACCACACACAGGTACACTTAGCATAGGGATTGCATCTCACAGGACAGGCACACAGGGCTATTAGGGCCCTTTTACTCACAGCTGCTGCAAACCTCTCCTTTCACCTGGGATAAAGTGCATAATGTACTTCGCCACATCTTTGGGCGATTTGCGCTTTGCACATTGTCCCATGGGGAAGTAGAGGTTTGTCCTATAAAAGGTAAAAAAAAAAAAAAAAAGTAAGCAAAAAAGTTAACTTCAGTTCAAAAAGTTAAAAAAAAGTTTATATGTTCTGTTCAAAAGTTATTATAAAGTTAATAAAATTTATTGTGTTGCGGCCTGTTTTTTTCTTTTTTTTTTTGTTTTCTTTACCTTCCAGGTGGACCAACCGATCGACTAGCTGAATCACTGATGTGCATTCTGACAGAAGCATTGCGCTGCTGTCAGATTACACACAAGTCGGTGTATGCGGCGCTGCAAGACGAGATTTCTCCTCTGCAGTAAAAGATACGTTTGCCGAGGCATATGAGCTGAGGAGGTGGCGGTGTTCATATGCTTTGGCAAACACTTTGTATATATATATAAAAATAAAAAAATCCCGGCAATGATTTATTCATCCACATCGATTGATGTGAATGGATAAATAAATCTGGTTTGCCAGGGCATACGAGCTAAGTGGGTATGGATGTTGGGCGGAGCTCCTATGTCCTGGCTGACGCCTTTCCTCTCCTTTTTCTTTTTATGGCAGAGATTTTTTCATCCACATTGATCGATGCGAATGAAGAAATCTGTGCCGTTCATTTTTTTCTTTCAGCCCAGAGGCTGAACGGAAAAAAAAAATCTCATTACCCGTATGCTCAATATAAGGAGAATAGCAGAAACTCCTAATGCTGGCCATACATGTAATGATTGCGGAGACCCTCAAATGCCAGGGCAGTACAAACACCCCACAAATAACACCATTTTGGAAAGAAGACACCCCAAGGTATTCGCTGAGGGGCATATTGAGTCCATGAAAGATTGAAATTTTTGTCCCAAGTTAGCGGAAAGGCAGACTTTGTGAGAAAAAAAAACAAAAAATCTATTTCCGCTAACTTGTGCCAAAATTATTTTTTTTCTATGAACTCGCCATGCCCCTCATTGAATACCTTGGGGTGTCTTCTTTCCAAAATGGGGTCACATGTGGGGTATTTATACTGCCCTGTCATTTTAGGGGCCCAAAAGCGTGAGAAGAAGTCTGGTATCCAAATGTCTAAAAATGCCCTCCTAAAAGGAATTTGGGCACCTTTGCGCATCTAGGCTGCAAAAAAGTGTCACACATGTGGTATCGCTGTACTCAGGAGAAGTTGGGGAATGTGTTTTGGGGTGTCATTTTACATATACCCATGCTGGGTGAGAGAAATATCTTGGTCAAATGCCAACTTTGTATAAAAATATGGGAAAAGTTGTCTTTTGACGAGATATTTCTCTCACCCAGCATGGGTATATGTAAAATGACACCCCAAAACACATTGCCCAACTTCTCCTGAGTACGGAGATACCACATGTGTGACACTTTTTTGCAGCCTAGGTGGGCAAAGGGGGCCACATTCCAAAGAGCACCTTTCGGATTTCACCGGCCATTTTTTACAGATTTTGATTTCAAACTACTTACCACACATTTGGGCCCCTAGAATGCCAGGGCAGTATAACTCCCCCACAAGTGACCCCATTTTGGAAATAAGACACCCCAAGGTATTCCGTGAGGGGCATGGCGAGTTCCTAGAATTTTTTATTTTTTGTCACAAGTTAGTGGAAAATGATGATTTTTTTTTCTTTTTTTTTTCTTACAAAGTCTCATATTCCACTAACTTGTGACAAAAAATAAAAAGTTCTATGAACTCACTATGCCCATCAGCGAATACCTTAGGGTGTCTACTTTCCGAAATGGGGTCATTTGTGGGGTGTTTGTATTGTACTGTCTGGGCATTGTAGAGCCTCAGGAAACATGACAGGTGCTCAGAAAGTCAGAGCTGCTTCAAAAAGCGGAAATTCATATTTTTGTACCATAGTTTGTAAACGCTATAACTTTTACCCAAACCATTTTTTTTTTACCCAAACATTTTTTTTTATCAAAGACATATAGAAAAATACATTTTGAGCAAAATTTATATATGAATGTCGTTTTTTTTGCAAAATTTTACAACTGAAAGTGAAAAATTACATTTTTTTGCAAAAAAAAAACGTTAAATTTCGATTAATAACAAAAAAAGTTAAAATGTCAGCAGCAATGAAATACCACCAAATGAAAGCTCTATTAGTGAGAAGATTAGGAGGTAAAATTCATTTGGGTGGTAAGTTGCATGACCGAGCAATAAACGGTGAAAGTAGTGTAGGTCAGAAGTGTAAAAAGTGGCCTGGTCATTAAGGGTGTTTAAGCTATAGGGGCTGAGGTGGTTAAAAGGACAGAAGTTGTCAGAATAACCTGATTTGTTTTTATGAGGAGGGCCTGGACAGAGGGGTTGTGATGGATGCAGTGTTTCTGAATATTGCATAGGCTTTTGATACTGTCCCTCATAGATGTTTAGTTGGTAAAATAAGGTCTATAGGCCTGAAAATTATATGGATGGAGTAGAGTTAACACTCCTGTTTTATGAAATTTCTGAGTTGTGTTATCTAATCTAAGCAAACACCTTCAATTGCTTTTCAATGGCTTTTGTCTCAAGATAACGCAATAAGTTAAGAAATCTGAGTTAATAGCTGGAGTGCTAACCCTGCTACATCTGTAGTTTGTAATTGGATTAAAAACTGTCTGAAGGACCGTCTCCAGAGAGTTGTGGTCACTTATTCCTATTCAGAATGCTCCCGGGTTATAAATGGTGTACCCCAAGTTTCAGTGCTGGGTCCTCTATTATTTCATTTATTTATTAATGATATCAAGGATGGGATTAATAGCATCATATCTATTTTTGCAAATGACACTAAGGCTACTTTCACACTTGCGTTGTTCTTTTCCGGCATAGAGTTCCGTCACAGGGGCTCTATACCGGAAAAGAACTGATCAGGTATGTCCCCATGCATTCTGAATGGAGAGTAATCCGTTCAGTTTGCATCAGGATGTCTTCAGTTCAGTCGTTTTGACTGATCAGGCAAAAGAGAAAACCGTAGCATGCTACGGTTTTATCTCCGGCTAAAAAAACTGAAGACTTGCCTGAATGCCGGATCAGGCATTTTTTCCCATAGGAATGTATTAGTGCCGGATCCGGCATTCAGAATACCGGAATGCCGGATCCGTCCTTCCGGTATGCGCATGCGCAGACTGAAAAAAAGGTAAAAAAATAAATGACGGATCCGTTTTTGCCGGATGACACCGGAAAGACGGATCCGGCATTTCAATGCATTTTTTCGACTGATCAGGCATTTTTAAGAGTGATCAGGATCCTGATCAGTCTTACTAATGCCATCAGTTAGCATACATTTTGCCTGATCCGGCAGGCAGTTCCGGCGACGGAACTGCTTGCCGGATCTCTCTGCCGCAAGTGTGAAAGTAGCCTAAGCTGTGTAGTACTGTGCAGTCTATGGAAGATGTCTATAAAGTACAAGCTGACTTGAAAACTCTGAGTAATTGGGCATCTACTTGGCAAATGAGGTTCAATATGGATAAATGTAAAGTTATGCACCTTGGTAGTAATAATCTCAATGCATCATATGTCCTAGGGGATGTAACACTGGGAGAGTCACTTATAGAGAAGGATTTAGGTGTCCTTGTAGATCGTAGATTAAATAACAGCATGCAATGTCAAAAAATTGTCCCAGTGTCTCCACATGCTGTAAAAAAAATTAAAGGAACTTGCACTAACCGAACCGATCCCCAGCTGCTGCAGTTCTGATAGAGTCAGTAATTATATGTTGGGCAGAGTTAGAGGCATGGCCTAGTATGAAAAAAAATCTTCATTATTCCTTATAGACGCTTATAATTGAATTCTGTCCCCTGTCATTAGAAATTGCAAGGCAAGTAGGCAGGGCCAGGGGTGAGGGTGGAGCGCAGTGGTCACTATCCTCCCCCTGTGTGTAGTGTACGTTACCGTCACAACAATTATATGGACCAATTATCAGGAATGAGTGTTTCTATCTACACTCCTTTTTGATAAATGGCCAGAAAACCATACAGTCTAATAGGACCTATAATAAAGAAGAGTTAATAATTAATGGAGTTATTCCATGACTAATGTAAACAGTGAAAATCAGATATCATATAGTACATGACAATCTCTTTCTTACAAAGCTAGAACCAGCCCTGTACCTCACATGGATCCAGAGATCTCCACATTTAATGCTCTGCTAGATTTATATCAAGCTGAGAGCTCAAGGGGAGTGTCTTTTCTACTGCAGATAAGGGACGTGTGTCACAGACAGTTCTGTGAGAAGATCTGGCAGACGTTCTTCTCTACCTCTTGTATGATGTTCTTTGTTTTGGTTTCACTTTCTCATCTCCTTTCCTTCTGCCAGGTGTCACTTATTTCGACTAATCGTCTTCCTTTATAATCCCTCCCATACTGCCTCACTTTGCGGTTTATACTACTTCCTGGATGAGGTGTTCACTGCTGGAGGCTGCTTATGCTGTTTGTTCAGATAAGTCATTTACTTTATTGTGTTTCCTTTCTGGCTTGATTCTAGGTGACCCTGACTCCGTCCGTATTAAGTGCAGGGAGCCGGTGGTCGTGTCCCCTCACTATTATAGGGTTTTCAGGTGTGACACAGTATTAGGTACGCGGGCATGCAATCGTCTACCATACAGACCCTTGCATGTGCATAGCAGTCAGGGAGAGCTCTTAGGGTTTTATAGGGCTCACCTATAAGCTCCTTAGTTTGGGATCAAGCCAGTCGCTCGTTTATTTATATGTTCCAGCTATCTGCTAACTTCATCCGTGACAACGTGTCCATGCTCTCCCTATCACAGCTCAGGAGGCAGTTGAAGGATGAAACTGAGCATGTGCGGCCATCTCAGTGAGCAGGTCAAAGAAATAAGAAAAAAAACAGCAGGTGGCGCTATACGGATGCATTGTATTGAATAACTAATTGTCTATGCAAATTTTTTTTATTCCATGCAATTACAAAAGTATTCAGATCCAGGTGCTGGTTTAAAAATTGTAGAATATTTTTCATGGGACAAGCCCTTTAATAAGGTTATCTGGTGTGTATCATCTTCCTTTAAAGGGAACCTGTCATCAACTTTATGCTGACCTCACTGAGCGCAGCATAAAATAGTGACAGAAATGCTGATTTCAGTGGTGTGTAACTCATGAGCTAAAAGTAAGTGGTTGCTGAGAACCAGCATTATAAACATTGCAGCACAGGCGTCAAAAAGAGTCAAATCTACTTGAGAAGAGTCATGGTTATTCATAATCTCCTGCTCTCCCCGTCCATCTGCTGATGATTGGCAGTTCTCTACTAGAGAGAAAGGGTGAAAACTAGGTAGAAGACTGTCAGTCATCAGCAGGAGAGCAGGAATTCATGAATAACCAGGACTCTTTTCAGATAGCCATGACTCTTTTCCAGGCCCAGTCTGCAATGATTGTGATGTTGGTTCTCGGCAACCACTTACTTTTAACTTTTAAATGACAGCCCACTGAAATCAACTAACTTGTCTCTACTTTATACTGCTGTTAGTATGGGCAGCATAAAGGTGATGACAGGTTCCCTTTAAAGTAATCACATTTATGAAGGTAGCTGTAATTTTGTAATGTATTTCTTTAACTTTTATTGCTCTTATCTTCCGTTCTGGGCTGTGGTCACATGACTATGTTCGTGCAGCTCTTTATTTTCTGTGATGTTATGTCCATGAGTGTGTCAAAGCAGCAACAGGGGCAGTGATAGAGGAGTGTCTATGTAACTACCTGGGTGGGAGGAGTTATAGATTAGCTCGGACATTGTAAGGGGCAGTGCTGTGACTGTGACAGAGAGAGAAGTGCATCATGGGTTTGGTTGGATACAGCAACAGGAAGTACAAAACACAGGATGGAAACAAACCAGAGTGATTGGTTTACATAGTGAAAATAGGTCAGGAGAGTACAAATTGAGAAAAGTAAGGAAAAGGAAGATATACATGAGGTAAGCTACAGTAGGTGAACCCGATTTTGTGTCAATCTCGCCGTATTTCTCGGCGAGATTGAGCACATACGAGCCCCATCGCGGGAGCCAGCGCCGAGCTGGCTTGCCGCGATGGAGAGCAAGCGCGTCATAGAAGAGGCGGGAGATCCGACTTGGATTCCCGCCAATTCTACACGTGTGCGGCGTTTGTTATGAATCCTGAGGGGGAAGTCCCCGCCGGATTTTAAATAAAAATCCGGCCTGGGTCCCGCCCTCAGGAGCATACCGGGCCCTTAGGTCTGTTATGGGTTGTAAGGAGAGCCCCCCCTACGCCGAAAAAAACGGCGTAGGGGGTCCCCCTACAATCCATACCAGACCCGTATCCAAAGCACGCTACCCGGCCAGCCAGGAAGGGAGTGGGGACGAGCGAGCGCCCCCCCCCCCCTCCTGAGCCGTACCAGGCTGCATGCCCTCAACATGGGGGGTTGGGTGCTCTGGGGCAGGGGGCGCACTGCGGCCCCCCCACCTCAGAGCACCCTGTCCCCATGTTGATGAGGACAGGGCCCCTTCCCGACAACCCTGGCCGTTGGTTGTCGGGGTATGCGGGCGGGAGGCTTAACGGAATCTGGGAGCCCCCTTTAATAAGGGGGGCCCCCAGATACCGGCCCCCCACCCTAAGTGAATGAGTATGGGGTACATCGTACCCCTACCCATTCACCTGCAAGAAAAGTGGTAAAAACACAAATAAACCACACAGTGTATTAAAATATTTTATTTTTCTGCTCCGGAGGCCGCCCCCTGTCTTCTTTATTAGCTCTTTTACCAGGGGGGGCTCTTCTTCTTCCGATATCCCGACGGGTCTTCTCCGCTATCCGGGGGGGGTCTTCTCAACTCTCCGGGGTTCTCCTTCTGTCTTCTCCTTCTGTCTTGTTGTCTCCTTCTGTCTTCTGTCTCCGGGGGGGGCTCTTCTTCTTCCGATATCCCGACGGGTCTTCTCCGCTATCCGGGGGGGTCTTCTCAACTCTTCGGGGTTCTCCTTCTGTCTTCTCCTTCTGTTCTTCTTCTGTCTTCTCCTTCCTTCTTGTTGTCTCGGCGCACCCCGGTTCTTCGTCTCGCGAGACTCGGCGCACCCCGATTCTTCTCTCTGTTGTTGACTCGGCGCACCCCGGTTCTTCATCTCGCGAGACGAAGAATCGGGGTGCGCCGAGTCTCGCGAGACGAAGAACCGGGGTGCGCCGAGACAACAAGAAGGAAGGAGAAGACAGAAGAAGAACAGAAGGAGAACCCCGAAGAGTTGAGAAGACCCCCCCGGATAGCGGAGAAGACCCGTCGGGATATCGGAAGAAGAAGAGCCCCCCCCGGAGACAGAAGACAGAAGGAGACAACAAGACAGAAGGAGAAGACAGAAGGAGAACCCCGGAGAGTTGAGAAGACCCCCCCGGATAGCGGAGAAGACCCGTCGGGATATCGGAAGAAGAAGAGCCCCCCCCGGAGACAGAAGACAGAAGGAGACAACAAGACAGAAGGAGAAGACAGAAGGAGAACCCCGGAGAGTTGAGAAGACCCCCCCCGGATAGCGGAGAAGACCCGTCGGGATATCGGAAGAAGAAGAGCCCCCCCTGGTAAAAGAGCTAATAAAGAAGACAGGGGGCGGCCTCCGGAGCAGAAAAATAAAATATTTTAATACACTGTGTGGTTTATTTGTGTTTTTACCACTTTTCTTGCAGGTGAATGGGTAGGGGTACGATGTACCCCATACTCATTCACTTAGGGTGGGGGGCCGGTATCTGGGGGCCCCCCTTATTAAAGGGGGCTCCCAGATTCCGTTAAGCCTCCCGCCCGCATACCCCGACAACCAACGGCCAGGGTTGTCGGGAAGGGGCCCTGTCCTCATCAACATGGGGACAGGGTGCTCTGAGGTGGGGGGGCCGCAGTGCGCCCCCTGCCCCAGAGCACCCAACCCCCCATGTTGAGGGCATGCAGCCTGGTACGGCTCAGGAGGGGGGGGGGGGCGCTCGCTCGTCCCCACTCCCTTCCTGGCTGGCCGGGTAGCGTGCTTTGGATACGGGTCTGGTATGGATTGTAGGGGGACCCCCTACGCCGTTTTTTTCGGCGTAGGGGGGGCTCTCCTTACAACCCATAACAGACCTAAGGGCCCGGTATGCTCCTGAGGGCGGGACCCAGGCCGGATTTTTATTTAAAATCCGGCGGGGACTTCCCCCTCAGGATTCATAACAAACGCCGCACACGTGTAGAATTGGCGGGAATCCAAGTCGGATCTCCCGCCTCTTCTATGACGCGCTTGCTGGGATGTGCTGTCGCTATCCCAGTGAGTGCGAGATCTCGGCACCACGTCGCCGAGTATCAGCGCGACGCTGTCGTGCTGAAAACACAATGTCACAAACACCTACTGTAGTAAATGAGCATATCTGTTAAAAAAAAAAAAAAAAAACATAGTAAACCACTTTAAGTCTAATATATTAGGAAATTTTGTGAATGCTATGAAAATATTTTACAATACAGAACATGTCAAATATCATGCCTGGGCAGAAAGCATATTCACAACGTGAAAAAGAAAACAGAATGTATGAAGTGAAACAGAAATCACATTGAGATGGAAAATGTTCTTACATGTCAATTTAGCTCTAGAGTAACTAATGGAAAATATCAGCAGGCTCAGCCTTCTGTCTGGAAATTAAATGATATGTACTAATGAGTACTGTCAGAAATATTGTTTGCCTCTGTAGCCTATGCTTGTGCAATCTACTCTACATACAGCATCAAGAATTGCTTTTGTGCAAGAGTTATAGTGACTGCTGATCGATATTTTTTCATTTTTTTTATCCAGCCACTAAGAGAATAAAAAGCAAGACTTCTGTAAATCAAACTGAATTGTGGTTGTATTGAGGCCATATGATGATAAAAATATGAATGAATGCAGACAATAGTCATTAGTGTGTGCATAATTTATAAGTAGTGTTGAGTGAATCAAAGCCAAACGAATTGACTTTGATCCAAATTTCAGGAAAAATTTGATTTGATGAAGCCAAATTTGGTAATGAATCTATTTCTCCTTAAATGGCAGGAAAAAAAACAAACATACCTCATCCATTTGCTCGCAGGGAGGCCGTTGCAGCCATCTTGATAGAAGATACATGTGACGTCACCACGCCATCGCGCTGGCCAGGCGTGGTGATGTCAGCAGACACTATGTCACTGTGCCCGGCCAGCGTGATGACATGATGACGCATGGTGTCTTCAATCAAGATGGCCGCAACGGCCTCTCCGCAAGCAAATAGATAAAGTGAGCTTTTTTTAACCAGATTATCCCCTGAAAGGTCTCAATTGTAGCATCAGTTGCCGCGATCAGCGATGAACGTGGCATCTGAGGAGTTCAATTGCAGGGGTCGGTGCAATCGCTGTTCCCCGTCATTTACTGTACTCAGCTACATACAAAGGAATGTGATTTGGCGAAGCACCCGAATAAAATTTTTCATTACTTCGCTCATCTACATTTTGATCATATTTTATCCACAGCCGAATGCGACAAATTATTCATAGTAGAATCATTTTCACATGTAATTGCTTCAATAAAGGCAGATGTAAAAAGGCAGAAATCAAAAATCGCAGGTATAGCAGTGATGAGACTCCCCCACCTATCAGACAGGTATTACATATCCTATTAATGTCATCAGTTTCTTTCATGTGAAGGCCCCTTCAAATTGGTAAAATTGTCCAGATGCCTGTCACATGGATGCAAAGTTGCTGAGCCTGGCCATACGCATAGTATACCACTGACCGAATGATTGTATGGCCAACAGCTCTCTCTCCAGATCCTCTCATACATATGCATGAGAAGTGTTCGGCAGGCATAAAAAAAGCCAGTGAAGGTAACACATCTATGCCTGTTTTGGACTTCACTGCATTGTGGTTGGGAAGAAAAGCTTCAGGTCCCCCTACTATATTACAGGACCGGTTAGCCATCTCTTTGGAGATACTGCACCCCGCAAAGTGTACTGTGGATATATAGATCTAAAAATTGAGAAATGCACCCCTTAGGCCAGATTGACGAGATTGTACAGAGTGACTGGAGAAAGAGAGACTCACAGGGGAGTAGTATATGACCTACCCTTCTCTACACACAGCCTTGGAAAAGCTGCCTATCCATGTGCAAGATAAGAACTGTAGGACTACAACCAATAAACTGTGTATTTGCAAATTGCCACCATTGCCTAAAGTAAAGAACTGCTTTTGGTTATAAAACCGGCCTCATCATAGTGTGCGCCAAAATCTGCACTGCTACAGTATTGCATAGTATTCTACTAATACAAAGCTCTGTCTATTACTTAGGAGACACAATTTCCACCAAGTGCACTCCATCTTCCATCAGGCAGGAACTGCAAAGACCAAGAAGTGCCCCTAAGGGAAGAAAGGGTGCGCTCTTTCTACCACTGCATAGACTAGGAAGTGCCAGAGTTAGGACTGCCATTGTGAGTACAACAGCCACCCTTTAGAAGTCATAGCCAGGGATGATTACGTTTTCACTGCCTGGTCTTGTCAATCAAAGTGGAGAAGGCAAGGCAGTTGCAAAGAGAACCGTGCCTCTAGGTGTAATGTGGCAATGTCCACATTGCTCCTAGAAGTTCATTTGCATATAGCAAAACATCTTTTTTTCTCAGCAATGCCGGCACATATGAACATGGGACCAATACAGATGCCTTCAGCTTCCAAGCACACATGTAACAGGTCAACCAGTTTCATCAGTACAAATCTGCTGACAGATGCCCTTTAATAAATTATTCCCTAACATTCTTCCTTTCGTATACACAAATCTCGGATATTCTTTAAGTAGATTTCCATATTTCGTATCTCTCCATAGTATATAGGATGTTGATAAAAACATACATATATCTTGTTATTTTTTCTTTCTGTTAACTTCAGCTTTTCAGCATATCTCATGGCAACTTACTAACCTCTGCAGCTGTCTATTCTATACAGGTGCATCTCAATAAATCAGAATATCATCAACAAGTTAATTTATTTCAGTAATTGAAACTCTTATATTATATAGATTCATTGCATACACAGGGATATTTCAAGTGTTTATTTATTTTAATGTTGATGATTATGGCTTACAGCTAATGAAAATTCAAAAGCCAGTATCTCAGAAAGTTAGACATTGTGAAAAAGTTCAATATTGTAGACAAATGCAATGGTCCCTCAATCTGGTTCAGAAGGCTACACAATCATGGGGAAGACATTGACACCCTCCACAAGGAAGGTAAGCCACAAAAGGTCATTGGAAGGAAAACGTGTGGTAGAAAAAGGTGCACATGCAGCAGGTATAAATGCAACCTTGAAAGGATTTTCAGGAAAAGGCCATTCAAGAATTTGGGTGAGATTCACAAGGAGTGGACTGTGGCTGGAGTCAGTGCTTCAAGAGCCTCCAAACATAGAGGTATACAGGGCATGGGCTCTAACTGTCAAATTCCTTTTGTCAAGCACCTAATGACCCAGAGACAACCTCAGAAGTCTCTTACCTGGGCTAAGGAGAAAAAGGACTGAACTGTTGCTTAATGGTTCAAAGTAGTGATGGACGAACATCGGCCGGGACGTTTCGCAAACGGCCCCATTGACTTTAATGGCAGGCAAACCTAAAAAACCTTCAGGTCATATTTGCAGCCACCAAATACTTACTAGTGCACAAATAGTCCCACAACATGGACAGTGACATAGAAGAAAGGGATCATTGTCAAAAAGTCACACAAAAAATATGTATTTTAATCAGGGTCCATTTTTATGCATCCTAATGGGAAACTCTCAAAAATGCTGGAGCCTAGAAAAAATTTATTTTAGGCCACGGGAGTACAGGCCCCAAAAATTAGGCATTCACCTGATAGAAAAGAACTTGTGATAATGTGGCTGGAGGTACATTAGGCAGTCACTGGCTAAAAATTTTACTGTAGGCCAGTACAGGCCCCAAAAATCAGGCATTCAACTGACAGAAAATAACTTGTGATGATGTGGCTGGAGGTACATTAGGCGGTCACTGGATACAAATTTTTCAGTGGTCTATTACAGGCCCCAAATATTAGGAACTCACTGACAGAAAAGGTCTTTTATGCCACTGTATATACACAAGACAAGGACCATTCTTTTTTTGGGTGGTGGTGGATATGTGTGAGCTGGCATGAGGAAATTCAATTACACATGGTCGTCACAGGTGTTGAATTCCTCAGAGATCCTTGCCTCATTCATTTTTAGAAATGTGAGGCAGTCCACACTGTTGTGAGCTAGGTGAGTGCGCTTATCGGTCACGATCCCCCCTGCTGCGTTGACAGGACATTCGACGAGAGGAAAGCCAAGAGTTCCATGGCAAATTGTGCCAGCTCTGGCCAGTGGTCAAGCCTGCACACCCAGTAGTCCAGGGGTTCCTCGCTTCTCAGAGCATCCACATCGGCCATTAACCCAATGTAGACGGACACCTGATGGTCTAGGCATTCCCTGAGGCTGGATCCGGAGGGCGGCTGTCAATGGGTTGGATGAAAGAATGATTTCATATCCGAAGTGACCAACTAATCTTCTAACTACCCTCTTCTTGCAGGCGCAGTAGGATTGCCACCTGTTTCTCTGTGGGTGGAAATTCCTCTGCCAGCGTCCACAACAGAAGAATGCAGCATCTCTCGTAGCAAGGCCTGGAAATGGAGCATTATTCCAGCCCTCTGTGATCCTGTTAACAAGTTCGCCATTTTGTGTTTGTGCTACCTACTACTGGTCCTTGCCCTTTATGCTTTTTATTCGGGGGTCCCTATTCAAACACTGAAACATGAAGGCCACCATTTGCACTAAATTGGAAGCAGTGGAGTGCCCTGACTCCTGCTCATCACCCAGGAGAATGTCGTCCTCAGTCTCCTCCCCCCAGCCACGGACAACACCAGGGATCTCCGAAAAGTTTAAAGTCCCCCTGAAAAAAGCCTGGTCTTCTTGCTCCTCCTCCTCCCCCCTGCAACCATTCTCCTCTGATTCCTCTTCAGACTCCTGCTGACTTGTCTCAGATGGAGTAGCCCCCCCTGGGAATTCATTCAGCATTGCGACTTCCTCATCTTCCTGCTCCTGCTCCTTGACGGCTTGATCAATGACACGACGCAATGCACGCTCCAGAAAGAAGGTACGATGTCACTGATGACGCCCTGGCTGCGACTGACCAGTTTGGTAATCTCATCAAATGGCCGCAGAAGTCTGCATGCATGCAAATCCACACAGGAGCCACTGGTTACGTGCTTGACGGCCTTCAGAAGGTTCACCCAGTGGGCAGTAAAAGTTATGTACCTTCCCTGCCCGTCATTGCTAGACCACGTGTCTGTGGTCAGATGTATCTTGGCACCGACATTGTTTGCCAGAGATATATTCACTTGCCACTGAATGTGGCCATATAGCTCTGGGATGCCCTTCTGGGAGAAATATTTTCTTCCGGGGACCTTCCATTGTGGTGTGCCAATGGCCGCAAATTTTCTAAATGTCTCAGAGTCCACTAGTTTATATGGCAGTAGTTGGCATGCTAGCAGTTCCGACAAGCCAGCGGTCAGCTGTTGGGCAAGAGGGTTATCTAGCGTCATAAACTTTTTACGCTCAAACATTTGGGCCACGGAAGCCTGCCTTCTGCCAGATGATTGTGATGATGGCACGGTGGAAGGTGGAGTGGCGGACAAATGGGAGGAGAAGGAGTAAAGGCAGGACGTGGAACACCGGGAGTGTGACTTTGTGGGTTCTGATGGTGTTGCTCCCACTGGGCTTGGTGATGGGAGGCCAGGTGCCTTCTTAAGGCGGTCATCCCTAGGTGAGTGTTGGGCTTACCGCGACTTATGCGTTGACAGCACAGACTGCAAATGTCAGCACTATTGTCAGCAGCTGACACATTAAAAAAAGCGCCAGAAGTGACTGTGCATAGTGGATGGCTCGCTCCAGATACATTTGCAATCTGCTTTTTGCCTCCTGTGCCCTGCGAGTTCTGTCTGCTTATCCTCCTTCTCCTCTCTCTCTCTCTGCTGCTCTGTCTCTCCCTCTGAACTCTGCTCCTCTTCCTCTTCTGTGGGCACCCACATGACGTCTATCGACACACCATCATCGTCACCTTCACCACCACTGACAATTCGAGATCTCGGAGTAGGCAGCAACAGTGGGGACCTCCCTCCATGGGCTGATCTGGGTATTGTCGTCAGAACGCTGGGTGGCGGCCGTTGCTACCTCTTCCTCATCTGATGTCAAGAATGGTTGCGCATCGGTAAGGTCTGGGAATGGATGGGAAAATAATTTCTCTGACTCGGGTGGAGGGGCTATGGTGGTGGTGGTGTCTTTGGAGATGCACACAGCAGAGAGCGAGGAGGCGGGCAAACCGCAAGGCCATCTCTACCCTTAATCAGTATTTTGTGGAAGCAGGTATATCGCAGGCCTCAATCAATATTTTGTGGAAGCAGGTATATCAAACCCCTTAATCAGTATTTTGTGGAAACAGGTATCTCTCAGGCCTCAATCAATATTTTGTGGAAGCAGGTATTTCGTAGCTCTCAATCAGTATTTTGCGGAAGTAAGTATATAGTAGCCCTCAATCAGTATTTTGTGGAAGGTGGTATATCAAACGCCTTAATCAGTATTTTGTGGAAGCAGGTATATCGCAGGCCTCAATCAATATTTTGTGGAAGCAGGTATATCAATCCCCTTAATCAGTATTTTGTGAAAGCAGGTATATTAAACCCATCCAAATTTTTTTTTTGCCACAACAGTTATATCACACCACCCTTTTTATTTGGGGCAACAGGTATATCACAGCCCTAAATCAGTATTTTGTGGAAGAAGGTATTTCACACCCCTCAATAATTTTTTTTTTGGTTCAACAGGTATATCACACCCGTTGCAAATAGTTGTTCCAATAGCGCTTGTCCCTCTATATAGCTGCGGTATCGTAGCAGATCCGCACACAACTGCTGCACAAAACAAATGCCCTATATACTTTCTATGTTAGAAAGTATATTATAGGTATATCACACATCTCAATCAGTTTTTTGGGGGGCAACAGGTATATCACACCAGTTGCAATTCGTTGTTCCAATAGCGTTTGTCCCTCTGTATAGCTGCGGTATCGCAGCAGAACCGCACACAACTGCTGCACAATACAAATGCACTATAATATACTCTCTATGTTATAAAGTATATTATATGTATATCACGCCCCTCAGTATATCACACCTATCGATAGCACACCTATACCAGTCCTTAAAATGACTTTTGTGGCCCTATTAGCTAGCATTTGGTGTCCCTAACAGCCTGTCCCTGCTCCACAAAGCAACCTCTGCCTACACTGGCAAAACACAGAATGTAAAATGTCTGCCAGATCGGGTTCTGTGGTAGGGTGGGGGTGTGTCCATATGCTCAAACGTCTCAATTGGCTGTCCTGTCCCACCTGATGGATGGGTCATTGGTCAAAGTTCAGCGCAATGCAAAAGAATATGGTGCCGGTGGACATCGCCATATGTTTGCATATTTGGCGAATCGCGAACCCGCAAAGTTCACCGTAAAACGACCGCCGGGCGAACCACAAGGCCATCTCTAGTACAAAGTCCTGTTTTCAGATGAAAGTAGATGTGCAAAGCTGATACATACCCGAGATGACTTGCAGTTGTAATTGCAGCGACAGATGGTCCTACAAAGTATTTGTTTAGAGGGGCTGAATAAAAATGCATGCTTAAAATGCATAATTTTAAATTTGTGGGGGTAACGTGAAAAATTTGGAAAAGTTCAAAGGGTATGAATACTTTTTCAAGGCACTGTATGTTATTAGAAGTTCCATGGATCTTAATTTTCACACTGGATGATTGCTGCACATGCTTGAGAAAGGGAGCATTGTCCCCAAAATATCGCTAAGTATGTGAACACGTTAGTTTTCCCACCTCTGTCTGAACCGTCTCCATTCATTATAAACTTTTACTAATATGGACACTGCAGTTTGAATTTAGGAATCTGTGTTGTGGGGGTATTTTGAAGTACTGATTAGATCTCTCCCCTTTAATTCTGTCTCTTTTATATTATCTTTAATATTCTGTGTAATAAAGTCTTCCTTGTAATGTAGTGGGTTAGATATAGTTAGATCATACCAATTCCCCATTGTGCTGAGGCCACATTCCTGAGAAGTGGTTATCTCAGAGACTTGCATGCTTTACACTGGTATAATCCTGGAGCGCTCCTTTTAATAAAAGTTAAAGCTGGTGGTTCATTTTACAGTACATGCATAGGGGGTAGTGGTACACCAGATGCGTTTCGGAACATATACACTGTTCCTTCCTTTTAAAAGTAGCGCTCCAGGATTATACCTAACTAAAGTGAAAAAAACGGTCAGCTGATTGTCTCACGTGACACACTTACAGCTCCACTTGACTAAACCAACAAGCCATCCATACGCAAGAGCGGTGTCGGAGCGGAGAGATTCGCAAGCGGGAGGTAGTATCGGAGGTAAAGACAGGAGTGCTGATAACCACGTGGGATGCCACGCCAGGCACCGAAACCCAGACTCTCGTGCTACAGAACTGTGAGTAAGCTGACCAAACTAACTCAGATATGAATGTGTGGAGGTACTAACAACCGACCAACACAGCTGGGTTGACTTTTAAAGTCCATGGAAATAGGATACTGTTGCAACAGAAAATATATAGGAAATATATTACTAACACCTTTCTCTTCAGCAACTACGTATTTTTAGTAACCAATATATATGCTGGACATTTATTATAATAGGTGACAATAGGTCATTTGAATTGCAGCAGGAGTGCACGGTGTGGAATCTCTGTCCGTGCTGCATAAAGCACAATAGGGTCATGATGTAAATTGGATGAAGTTATGCAAACAGTATTGTTCTGCCTTTTTAGTATTGTTCTGCCTTTTGGTTATAACACTATACATGACATATTGGTGATCCATTATTGATTTTATTATTTATTAATTGTATTGATATACTCTTTTATTTGATATTTTTCTATCAGTGAACTGATTGATGTATTCAGCATAAAAAAATTGATTCTTGGAGTGATTCTGAAATTGGAGTGCCGACCCCCTTTTTTAAGTTATTTCTCAAAGTTTATAATAAATTTTAACCACCTCAGCCCCCAGTGCTTAAACACCCTGAAAGACCAGGCCACTTTTTACACTTCTGACCTACACTACTTTCACCGTTTATTGCTCGGTCATGCAACTTACCACCCAAATGAATTTTACCTCCTTTTCTTCTCACTAATAGAGCTTTCATTTGGTGGTATTTCATTGCTGCTGACATTTTTACTTTTTTTGTTATTAATCGAAATTTAACGATTTTTTTGCAAAAAAATGACATTTTTCACTTTCAGTTGTAAAATTTTGCAAAAAAAACGACATCCATATAGAAATTTTGCTCTAAATTTATAGTTCTACATGTCTTTGATAAAAAAAAAAATGTTTGGGTGGAAAAAAAATGGTTTGGGTAAAAGTTATAGCGTTTACAAACTATGGTACAAAAATGTGAATTTCCGCTTTTTGAAGCAGCTCTGACTTTCTGAGCACCTGTCATGTTTCCTGAGGTTCTACAATGCCCAGACAGTACAAACACCCCACAAATGACCCCATTTCTGAAAGTACACACCCTAAGGTATTCGCTGATGGGCACAGTGAGTTCATAGAACTTTTTATTTTTTGTCACAAGTTAGCGGAAAATGATGATTTTTTTTTTTTTTTTTTTTTTTCTTACAAAGTCTCATATTCCACTAACTTGTGACAAAAAATAAAAACTTCCATGAACTCACTATGCCCATCAGCGAATACCTTGGGGTCTCTTCTTTCCAAAATGGGGTCACTTGTGGGGTAGTTATACTGCCCTGGCATTCTAGGGGCCCAAATGTGTGGTAAGGAGTTTGAAATCAAATTCAGTAAAAAATGACCTGTGAAATCCTAAAGGTGCTCTTTGGAATATGGGCCCCTTTGCCCACCTAGGCTGCAAAAAAGTGTCACACATCTGGTATCTCTGTATTCAGGAGAAGTTGAGGAATGTGTTTTGGGGTGTCATTTTACATATACCCATGCTGGGTGAGATAAATATCTTGGTCAAATGCCAACTTTGTATAAAAAAATGGGAAAAGTTGTCTTTTGCCAAGATATTTCTCTCACCCAGCATGGGTATATGTAAAATGACACCCCAAAACACATTCCCCACCTTCTCCTGAGTACGGCAATACCAGATGTGTGACACTTTTTTGCAGCCTAGGTGGGCAAAGGGGCCCATATTCCAAAGAGCACCTTTCGGATTTCACAGGTCAATTTTTACAGAATTTGATTTCAAACTCCTTACCACACATTTGGGCCCCTAGAATGCCAGGGCAGTATAACTACCCCACAAGTGACCCCATTTTGGAAAGAAGACACCCCAAGGTATTCGCTGATGGGCATAGTGAGTTCATGGAAGTTTTTATTTTTTGTCACAAGTTAGTGGAATATGAGACTTTGTATGAAAAAAAAAAAAAAAAAAAAAATCAGCATTTTCCACTAACTTGTGACAAAAAATAAAAAATTCTAGGAACTCGCCATGCCCCTCACGGAATACCTTGGGGTGTCTTCTTTCTAAAATGGGGTCACTTGTGTGGTAGTTATACTGCCCTGGCATTTTCCAGGGGCCCTAATGTGTGTTAGGTAGGTAAATGACCTGTGAAATCCTAAAGGTGCTCTTTGGAATATGGGCCCCTTTGCCCACCTAGGCTGCAAAAAAGTGTCACACATCTGGTATCGCCGTATTCAGGAGAAGTTGGGGAATGTGTTTTGGGGTGTCATTTTACATATACCCTTGCTGGGTGAGAGAAATATCTTGGCAAAAGACAACTTTTCCCATTTTTTTATACAAAGTTGGCATTTGACCAAGATATTTCTCTCACCCAGCATGGGTATATGTAAAATGACACCCCAAAACACATTCCCCAACTTCTCCTGAGTACGGCGATACCAGATGTGTGACACTTTTTTGCAGCCTAGATGCGCAAAGGTGCCCAAATTCCTTTTAGGAGGGCATTTTTAGACATTTGGATACCAGACTTCTTCTCACGCTTTGGGGCCCCTAGAATGCCAGGGCAGTATAAATACCCCACATGTGACCCCATTTTGGAAAGAAGACACCCCAAGGTATTCAATGAGGGGCATGGCGAGTTCATAGAAATTTTTTTTTTTTGGCACAAGTTAGCGGAAATTGATATTTTTTATTTTTTTCTCACAAAGTCTCCCGTTCCGCTAACTTGGGACAAAAATTTCAATCTTTCATGGACTCAATATGCCCCTCACGGAATACCTGGGGGTGTCTTCTTTCCGAAATGGGGTCACATGTGGGGTATTTATACTGCCCTGGCATTCTAGGGGCCCTAAAGCGTGAGAAGAAGTCTGGAATATACATGTCTAAAAAATTTTACGCATTTGGATTCCGTGAGGGGTATGGTGAGTTCATGTGAGATTTTATTTTTTGACACAAGTTAGTGGAATATGAGACTTTGTAAGAAAAATAAATAAAAATTCCGCTAACTTGGGCCAAAAAAATGTCTGAATGGAGCCTTACAGAGGGTGATCAATGACAGGGGGGTGATCAATGACAGGGGGGGTGATCAATGACAGGGGGGGTGATCAATGACAGGGGGGGTGATCAGGGAGTCTATATGGGGTGATAACCACAGTCATTGATCACGCCCGTGTAAGGCTTCATTCAGACGTCCGTATGCGTTTTGCGGATCCGATCCATCTATCAGTGCATCCGTAAAAATCATGCGGACATCTGAATGGAGCTTTACAGGGGGGTAATCAATGACAGGGGGGTGATCAGGGAGTCTATATGGGGTGATCACCACAGTCATTGATCATGCCCCTGTAAGGCTTCATTCAGACGTCCGGATGCGTTTTGCGGATCCGATCCATCTATCAGTGGATCCGTAAAAATCATGCGGACGTCTGAATGGAGCTTTACAGGGGGGTAATCAATGACAGGGGGGTAATCAATGACAGGGGGGTGATCAGGGAGTCTATATGGGGTGATCACCACAGTCATTGATCATGCCCCTGTAAGGCTTCATTCAGACGTCCGGATGCGTTTTGCGGATCCGATCCATCTATCAGTGCATCCGTAAAAATCATGCGGACATCTGAATGGAGCTTTACAGGGGGGTGATCAATGACAGGGGTGTAATCAATGACAGGGGGGTGATCAGGGAGTCTATATGGGGTGATAACCACAGTCATTGATCACGCCCCTGTAAGGCTTCATTCAGACGTCCGTATGCGTTTTGCGGATCCGATCCATCTATCAGTGCATCCGTAAAAATCATGCGGACATCTGAATGGAGCTTTACAGGGGGGTAATCAATGACAGGGGGGTGATCAGGGAGTCTATATGGGGTGATCACCACAGTCATTGATCATGCCCCTGTAAGGCTTCATTCAGACGTCCGGATGCGTTTTGCGGATCCGATCCATCTATCAGTGGATCCGTAAAAATCATGCGGACGTCTGAATGGAGCTTTACAGGGGGGTAATCAATGACAGGGGGGTAATCAATGACAGGGGGGTGATCAGGGAGTCTATATGGGGTGATAACCACAGTCATTGATCACGCCCCTGTAAGGCTTCATTCAGACGTCCGGATGCGTTTTGCGGATCGGATCCATCTATCAGTGCATCCGTAAAAATCATGCGGACATCTGAATGGAGCTTTACAGGGGGGTGATCAGGGAGTCTATATGGGGTGATCACCACAGTCATTGATCATGCCCCTGTAAGGCTTCATTCAGACGTCCGGATGCGTTTTGCGGATCGGATCCATCTATCAGTGCATCCGTAAAAATCATGCGGACATCTGAATGGAGCTTTACAGGGGGGTGATCAGGGAGTCTATATGGGGTGATCACCACAGTCATTGATCATGCCCCTGTAAAGCTTCATTCAGACGTCCGGATGCGTTTTGCGGATCGGATCCATCTATCAGTGCATCCGTAAAAATCATGCGGACATCTGAATGGAGCTTTACAGGGGGGTGATCAGGGAGTCTATATGGGGTGATCACCACAGTCATTGATCATGCCCCTGTAAAGCTTCATTCAGACGTCCGGATGCGTTTTGCGGATCGGATCCATCTATCAGTGCATCCGTAAAAATCATGCGGACATCTGAATGGAGCTTTACAGGGGGGTGATCAGGGAGTCTATATGGGGTGATCACCACAGTCATTGATCATGCCCCTGTAAAGCTTCATTCAGACGTCCGGATGCGTTTTGCGGATCGGATCCATCTATCAGTGGATCCGTAAAAATCATGCGGACGTCTGAATGGAGCTTTACAGGGGGGTAATCAATGACAGGGGTGTAATCAATGACAGGGGGGTGATCAGGGAGTCTATATGGGGTGATAACCACAGTCATTGATCACGCCCCTGTAAGGCTTCATTCAGACGTCCGGATGCGTTTTGCGGATCCGATCCATCTATCAGTGGATCCGTAAAAATCATGCGGACGTCTGAATGGAGCTTTACAGGGGGTTGATCAATGACAGGGGGGTAATCAATAACAGGGGGGTGATCAGGGAGTCTATATGGGGTGATCAGGGGCTAATAAGGGGTTAATAAGTGACGGGGGGGGGGTGTAGTGTAGTGTAGTGGTGCTTGGTGGGACTTTACTGAGCTACCTGTGTCCTCTGGTGGTCGATCCAAACAAAGGGGACCACCAGAGGACCAGGTAGCAGGTATATTAGACGCTGTTATCAAAACAGCGTCTAATATACCTGTTAGGGTTAAAAAAAAACACATCTCCAGCCTGCCAGCGAACGATCGCCGCTGGCAGGCTGGAGATCAACTCTCTTACCTTCCGTTCCTGTGAGCGCGCGCGCCTGTGTGCGCGCGTTCACAGGAAATCTCGCGTCTCGCGAGATGACGCGCCGGCGCGTCCAGGAGGAATGAATCAACCACCTCCAGGACGCGTCTGTGCGTACAGCGGTCCGGAGGTGGTTAATTAATAAAGTAGATAGGCACACTTCATCTGTAATACCCAGAGACCTCAATATTTTTAAGTTAGATATTCAATATTGTAGACATGCACTCTCCGTTTGGAAGTACTTCAAAAACATTATTCATATCTCAAATACATACATGTTTATAAAAAAATATATAAAATAGTATTTACAGTCGCAAATACAGTGGCATGACCTCAAGAAAGCGACATCCCAAGAATATTGCTGAACTGAAACAGTTCTGTAAAGAGGAATGGTCAAGAATTGCTCCTGACTGTTGTGCACGTCTGATTTGCAACTACAGGAAACATTTGGTTGAAGTTATTGCTGCCAAAGGAGGTTCAACCAGTTATTAAATCCAAGGGTTCACATACTTTTCCCACCTGCAATGTGAATGTTTACATGGTGTGTTCAATTAAAACATGGTAACATTTAATTATTTGTGTGTTATTAGTTTAAGCAGACTGTGATTGTCTATTGTTGTGACTTAGATGAAGATCAGATCACATTTTATGACCAATTTGTGCAGAAATCCATATAATTCCAAAGGGTTCACATACTTTTTCTTGAAACTGTATGTGACAGACAAAAAACCTGTCAAATGGCTTATTCTGTACAGCACTGATAGTTGTTCACTCTAACCACAGTATAAAGAAATGTATATATATATATATATATATATATATATACAGATGTACCATGGTTAGCACTCCCGCTGTTAACTCAAATTTCTTAACTCATTTCATTATCTTGAGACAAAAGCCATTGAAAAGCAATTGAAGGTGTTTGCTTAGATTAGATAACCAAACTCAGAAATCTCAGAAAAAAGGAATGCTAACCATGTTACATCAGTAAATATACTGGGATCTGCTGAAGCAATGTATATTGTTATAACCAATATTATTAAATATGCAGCATTGGTAATTTTCAATCGATCGAAAATGAGTCAACCTAACTGTAACATAGAAAATATAGTGTGCAGAGACAGTTATTGATCTCAATATATTGAATCCACATTTGTACTAAGTTCAGAGTTCTCCTCTGTCAGTCCTTCCTCAGAAGACACGTTGGTGGTTCAGATATTCAAATCCCCATTGGTGGTATAGTGTAAACCAGTTCTATATCTTGCATACAGTAATTTTGATCTAGTAATAATCCATACGTTATTTTCCACGTTGGTAATATAATGGAAGTCAGCCTTCTGTCACTCAAGATAGCAGTATGTAACAAAATGGTTGATCTTTAATAATGATCCATATAGATTAGGGTACTTTCACACTAGCGTTTTTGTTTTCCGCTATTAAGTTCCGTCACAGGGGCTCTATACCGGAAAAAAACTGATCAGTTTTATCCTAATGCATTCTGAATAAAGAGCATTCCATTCAGTATGCATCAGGATGCATCAGTTCAGTCCCTTTTAAGTTTTTTGGCCGGATAAAATACCACAGCATGCTGCAGTTTTCTCTCCGGCCAAAAATCCTGAACACTTGATGGAATGCCGAATTCGGCATTAATTTCCATTGAAATGCATTAATGCCAGGACCGGCCCCAAGTGTTCCAGCAAAACGGATCTGGTTTTGCGGTCTGCGCATGCGCAGACCTTTAAGGCCTCTTGCACAAGACCGTATGACTTTTTCAGTATTTTGCGGTCTGCAAAAAACGGATCCGCAAAAAATACGGATGACGTCCGTGTGCATTCTGTTTTTTGTGGAACAGAACAGCTGGCCCCTGATAGACAGTACTATTCTTTTTTTTTTCTTTTTTTTCTTTTTTTTATTCTTTATTTAAATATATACGGATAACAGACCGTGCATCAGCAAAGTGAATAAAATACATCAAGTACTTCAAAGATAACGCACTACAACGAGATATCTTCATTTTACAGTCATCTTAACAAAGCCTGCTGGCAACTGTAGTATGGTGTGAAGGACCCCGTTGAAGCAGGATCTGGTCTAAGCAAGGGCCTTGTTGGGAGATATTGGTGAAAACGTACTCCTGGTCTCAAAAACAAAAGTACCAGGAAGAATGAAATAGCATATTTGTAAATATATGGAAAGGTGCATCCAACAGACATATAGTGACAGAAGAGGAACAAAACTGACGGACAATAAACACAAGGGGGAAAAAAATAAAAAATAAGTGGGGGGGGGGTAGCACAACAGAGTACAAGGTTGATAGGTTCAGCATCTTAGGACAGAAGGTTTCGAAATTCCTGGGATTCCTGAAAAGAAAACTAGGGGGGTCAAGAATCAAGGAAAGCTTTATGCTTGGCTCGTAACTGCGAAGTAAAGTCCTCCATTCTCCGGATCTCCTCCACCTTTTGGATCCAGCAGCTAATTGTCGGAGGCAAAGAAAGCTTCCACCTCGCAGGGATGCATGACCTAGCCGCTATCACCAAGGAACACAGACAGGACTTACGAAGCACACTCATTGAGAGATCCGATAGGAATAATAAAAAGAAACCAGGTGTATTTGGTATCTTAACCCGGAAAATTGAGGACAATGTTTTATGGACCAACTGCCAAAAAGCACAAATTTTTGGGCATTCCCAAAAAATGTGTAGCATTGAACCCATGGCTGAGTCACAACGCCAGCTAACGGGATGCACATGGGAACATTTTCTGTAATCTAGTTGGAACATAATACTATCTGGACATTATCTTATAACCCGCCTCCTGGTACCTACTCGCCATGGATGACCTGTAGAGCAGGCAGAAAAGTTTTGACCAGTGATCAGGGGGGATGTCTACTCCCAGGTCTTGAGACCACTTCTCCACATATGGGGGCAGATAGTCCTGTCGAGGGGCCACCAAGGATTGGTAACATTCAGATAGGGAATGTCTGTAGGCGCCCGACCCAACACAAGCTTTCTCAAAAGAGGTAAGAGACCTGTCAAATCCTGTGGAGGCCGGAATAGAGGATAGAAAATGCGTCAGTTGTCTGGATCTCCAGAATCCCAAAGGGCAGGGATCTGTTACTTTCAAAATCTCGTCATAAGTAAACCATCTGCCTGAGGTTCTGAAAAAGGGAGCACGGGACCTACCATTTACACGCTATTGCAAAAACGGTCCTCCCCGACAACTCGCTGGGAAATTGGGATTTCCTAAAATGGGGAATAATGGTGAGGGGGAGGGGGAGATCAAAGGATTGTCTTTGACTTTATGAAATTGTGTAATGGTGGGACTGATTGTGGGATGATTAGAAAGAACTGAAGGGAGTTTCATATCCACCCAGGGCAGGGAGGCCAGCGGACAGCTCGAAAAAAGTTGTTCAATCGAGACCCACTGTTTGAGCTGTGTGTGCCGACACCAGTCCACTATCCTTTGGAGCATGGAGGCTGAGTATTATTTACGTAGGTCAGGTACACCTAGCCCTATTTTTTCCCTCGGGATGTGTAAAAGAGATCTGGCGAGTCTCGGGCTACCCCTTGCCCAGATAAATCTGAATAAGTCCCCATGGATCCTGTTGAAGAAACTAGAGGGGAGTTTGATGGGGAGGGTCTGAAAGAGGTATAACACCCGTGGGAGGATGTTCATTTAAAAAATAGCACATCTTCCAAACCATGTGTGTAGCCCTTTCGACCACCTCTTAAGATCTTCCCTGATCCGGTCCCGGAGAGGGATAAAATTCCTGTGGTACACCCAGGGCCGTCTTTAATTTGATTGGACCCTGGGCAAGAATTTACTTGGGCCCCCTGGATCCCCCCCCCCCCCCCCCCCCCCCCCCCCCCGCACTTTGCTGTACTTGCTATACAGCAGCACTTACCTGTCACGTTCAGGGCCTCCAGGTGATGTCTCCTCTCTGTCATCATCTTCTCTGTAGCTCTTCTCTCTCATCATCTTCTCCACTCGGTCTGGACAACTTCTCTCAGCCGCCTCGTCTCTGCAGAGTGTGACACACAGACATCTTAGCTTCCTCACATTCTATCATTATCCCTCAACTGGAGTCCCCACAGTGTTATCCTGCTGCTTGCTGCCCCCCCCCCAGGGGTGTAGCTATAGGGGGTGCAGAGGTAGCAGTCGCTACCGGGCCCAGGAGCATGAAGGGGCCCAAAGACACTTGTGCCACATAAGAAGACACACAAAGCACTGAGGGAAGGGGGGCCCAAGCTGAACTCTTGCACCGGAGCCCATGAGCCTTTAGTTACGCCCCTGCCCCCCCAATACCCCCAAATACTATCCTGAAGAAACATTACTGCCCCCATAGTAATAGTGCTCCTCATAGTCCCACCAATAGTAATTTCCTTCTAGAATGCCCTCATTAGTAACACTGCCCCAACCGTGATAATGCTCCTCAACAATGCCCCCATTATTAGAAGAGCCCTCCCATATTAATAATACCCTCACAGAGTCCCCAGTAGAAATAAGGCCCCCTATTGTTCCCCCAGTGTTAATAAAGCTCCCTACAGACCCCTCAGTAGTAATAAGGCCCCCATAGTGCGCTTAGTAGAAAAAAGGCGGAACTATAAGATCCTCCTATAGAGCCCCCAGTAGTAATAAGACCACCTATAATGTCCCCTGGATCTGCATTGCCCCCTGCAGTTATAATCCTCCCTCCACCATACAGTCCCATGTAAATAACATCACCTCCTCCCCAGCCGCCTCCAACGCACAATCCCATGTAAACATCACCCCCTAAGGCTACTTTCACACTTGCGTACGTGCGGATCTGTCCTGTACTTGTACAGGACGGATCCGCACCGATAATACAATCGAATGCATCCTTTCAGGACCGATTTGTTTGTATTAGATTTGAATTTCTAAGTCCCAATACGGATCCGTCCTGACTTACATTGAAAGTCAATGGGGGAAGGATCCGTTTACATTTGCACCATTTTGTGTCAATGCAAAGGGATCCATCCCCATTTACTTACATTGTAAGTCAGGACGGATCTGTTTGGCTCCACAAGGCCATGCGGACACAAAAACGCTGCTTGCAGCATTTTGGGGTCCGCCTCCAAAACGGAACGGGGGGCTGTACGGAGCCGAATGAATGCATTCTGAATGGATCCGCATCCATTCAGAATGCATTGGGGCTAAACTGATGCATTTGGGGCTGCTTGTGAGAGCCTTGAAACGGATCTCACAAGCGGATCCCCAAACCCAAGTGTGAACGTAGCCTAAACATTAAGTCCCATGTACATAAACATCATTCCCCCCACCATCCACTTTCAACATACAGTCCCATGTAAATAACATCACTCCCTCCCCCAGCCACCTCAAGCACACAGTTCCATGTCAATAACATCCCTCCCTTCAGCCCTAACATACATCCTAGTTAAATAACTACAACTCCCAGCATTGCTCTGCCTCTCCCTTCACTTACCTCTCCAGTCCTCATATACAGACATCAGCATTAGGCTCCTTCTCCTCTTCACTCCGGTCCAATCCTGCACTGGTCACATGATGGTGACATCATCCAGGTCATCTTATCACAGCCTGTTTTGATGATCACATGACCTGTGATGTCACCACAGGTCCTTCACCTCTTCCCAGTGTATTAGATTCAATTGTATTGCCGTTCTGTGTACGGCAATACAGTTGTATCTAGCAGTCAGGCAGGACATTCGGGGCCTGGGACAAAACATCAGGGGCCCAGGCCCCGAATGTTTTAACCTAGCGACGCAGTCACTAGTGAATGAGAGTCAGGAAACGGAGCTCCCTTGGGCCCCCAGGAGCAACTGGGCCCGGGGCAGCTGCCCCTTTTGCCCTGCAGCAAAGACGGCCCTGGGTACACCTCCTTCAGATCCGAGGGGATAAACGTGCCTAGATATTTCACTGCTCCAGAAGCCCACTTGAATGGGAAGGAAGCGACTAAGTCGGATACAAGCGTGTCCGGTAGAGAAATATTCAAGGCCTCTGATTTCTGAAAGTTAATCTTCAGATTAGAGAGGCCGTGAAATGTGTGAAATTCCACCATCAAGTTCGGAAAATAAATCTTGGGGTTAGTCAGCGTAAACATCAGATCATCCGCATAAGCTGCTATCTTAAATTCTTACCCCCAACTGAGAGTCCCGGGTTCTGTCGGATTGTCCTCAGGAGCGGTTCCAGGGTAAGAACAAAGATCAATGGGGACAGGGGGTACCCCTGGCGGGTCCCATTCTGTATCGCAAAAGACGGAGAAAACACACCATTCACCTTTGTGGCCGCAGACGGAGACTCATATAAAGCTCGGATCCATGTCGCCAAAGGACCGGTAATGCCAACGTAGCGCAATACCGCAAACAACCAAGGCCACCCCACCTTGTCAAAGGCTTTTTCAGGATCCGTGAACAAGAGACAGAGTGGGGTATCTCGGATTCTGGCATGGTGAATCAGATTGAGAACCTTAGTGGTGTTATCTCTCGCCTCATGCGACGGAATGAAACCCACCTGGTCATTGTGTATGAGATTAGATAGCAGCGGAACCATCCGTGTGGCCAGGATTTTAGCGAACAATTTAAGGTCAACATTTAAGAGTGAAATAAGAAGATAGTTGCCGCATAGGGAGGGGTCCTTTCCTTCCTTATGTATTACTGTGATATGAGCATGGGACATGTCTGCAGGGAGTGGATGCTCTGTGCTGAGTATGTTGAGTGCTTTAGCTAGTGGGGTCTGGAGAAGGGGTAAGAATCTCTTATAATTGGAGGCAGGGAGGCCGTCAGGACCCGGGGACTTACTGGGTTGCATAGTTTTTAAAGCCTCTGCTATTTCCTCGGTCGAGATCTGCTTGTCTAAGTCCAGGAGGGAGTCTGCAGGTATTCTTGGCATGCCCGAATCTGCAAGATACTGGTTCATCACCGAATGCAATGACCCAGTAGTGGCTGTGAAAGATTGTATAAGGATTGGTAATACTGAGCAAAGGCTTCTGCAATAGCGGCGGGGTCATTAAGAAGGGATCCTCGGGTAGTGGCTATACGGGGAACATAATTCCTTGCTCTTTGCTCCCTGAGTAATTTGGCTAACAATTTGCCACTTTTGTTTCCGAACTCAAAGAAATACCTGCAGCCTTTAGCTAGAATGGTTTTCGTACGTAAATCCAACTTCTCCTTGAACTTACTTCTGGCTAAAAGGAGGGAAGTGCATGCAGCTACTGCGTGAGACTTTTTATGGGCCTGTTCAAGGGTGACTATTTCCACTAAGAGCTGTGAGATTTCAGCAGCCCTTTCTTTCTTACCTCTTGCTCCATGTTTGATGAATTCACCATGGATTACACATTTGTGAGCTGCCCAAACTGAGATAGGTGACATATCATCAGTTTTATTAGTTTCAAAGTATTGAGAGATCTCCGTATTTACCTCCTGAGCTACCGCCAGATCCTGCAGTAAGGATTCATTTAATCGCCACTGCCAAGATTTCGGAGCAGGGAGGCGGGAATTCAAAGAAACATAGAGCATCGCGTGATCCGAGAAGGTCAGCGGGTCTATAACCGATGAAGCTAAGAGGGACACCGTCGAGTGTCTTAGTAAAAAAAATAGTCTAGTCTGGAATAATTGTCCCTCGCTGCTGAATAAAACGTGAAGTCCTTGACCTCAGGGTTAAGAACCCACCAAGCGTCTACTAGTTGATGGGAATGAATAAGCTTTTTGAAATCACGAAGATATGAATGGGCAAGGTGAGAGGACCCTCTAGAGACATCCACAACAGGGTCTAGTGCCACATTGAGATCCCCCCCGACCAACAGGGTGCCTTCCGCAAAATCCTCCAGGCGAGTCAAGATCCCAGTTAGGGCCTTGAGTTATTAGGTGTTGGGCAGGTATACGTTTGCTAGGGTGTAAAGCTGCCCTGCTAGACGTCCCTTGAGGAATAGAAAGCGACCATTGTCATCAGTGCGAGCATCTAAGAATTCCCATGGAACAGATCTGGCAATGAGTATGCTTACTCCCCTCGACTTTGACCCTGAAAAATAACTATGATAGGTATCTGGATACCTAGGGGATTTAAGCGAAAGCATAGCATCCCTGCGGAAATGGGTCTCCTGGATAAAAGCTACCTGTACCTTCTTGCTCCATAGGAGCTGGAGAATGGAGGAGCGCTTCTCAGGGGTATTCAGTCCATTGGCGTTGATAGATGCAAACTGGACAGTAGTCATGACTTCAATCTGCTGAGAGAGGGGAGAGTTAAAAATATAGACTAACAACAGAGGAGACAAGAGGGAGGGGGAAAGACAAGATAAAGAAGACTGTACAATATAACCCTAACTGGCTAGTCCAGAGAGGGTAAAACAAAGCCTGCAGAGAAAAACTCAACAGAAAAAAGGTGGCAAAAACCCCCACTATGCGATTCTTGGAAGGCTCGGAAGGAGTCGACCAAGATTCGCTTGACCTAGATGGAGAGAGGGAGAGCAATCAGAAAAAATGCGTCCCAGTCCCTGGGCCCAGGTCATATTAATCTAAGTGGCAAACATGAACCAACTGGTTAGTGGTAAGAACAATAACCGTAAGCCCACCCGACATGAGTGAGATAGCAGTACTCGGATCATTCTACTCAACGGCTCTGAGGGAGCCAGTTACCGACTATGACAGTAGAGGCCTTCAAGCCCCAGCACAGGCCCATCAATCCGGAACAGAGCGGGGCGAACGATCTCGTCCCCCCTTGGTGCATCTTGAGGCAATGACCGGTTGTCACCCACCCCCTGAAGACTAGATGAGTCCAGGACAAAAGAAGCAGGGATTGGGACGTCCCACTAGTTCGGTGCCTGATCCAGCGAGAGAAGAGCGAATGTGGTCCCATTCCTGCAAACAATCAGGTGGAAGGGGTGTCCCCATCGATACGTGGCTCCAGCTTTAGTGATAATTTGGAGGATCGGCTTCAGGATACGCCTCATCATCAAGGTTCTTCTTGACACATCCGGTAAAATATGGATTTGAGAATCTGCAAAAGGCACCGGACCTCGTCTCCAGGCTCTCTGAATCAAGTCTTTTTTTCTCTGAAGAAATGGACGCGACACAGCACGTCTCATGGGTTGGAGGCACTTACACGTCGAGGACCCGTGACTCGGTGGACCCTGTCCAGTTCAATCTCGGACTCTTCCGGTCTGTCAAGGAGGGTGTTAAAGATAGTTGTCACAGCTTTACGCAATTCTGAAGATTGAATCTCTTCAGGGATCCCTCGCAGTTTAATATTGTTATGGCGCCCTCTATTCTCCTGGTCATCAAGTTGAAGTAGCATGTGTCTGTTTATGGCTTTTTGAGAGGCCACGCTCGCCTCCACCTGTGTCAGACGTGTGTCCAGAGAGGTGGAAAGATGCTCCTGGGAGGTCAGTTTGGTAGAAATGACATTGATATCAGCTTTGACTGAGGCAATGGCCTTGTCTTGTTTAGATTCAAGCTTCAATAACATCGCCTCTAAGTCTGTTTTAGTGGGTAGGGTACTGAGCAGTGACCAAATATCACGTAGTTTAGGTCTTTTAGCGCGATTGTCAGGTGAAGAGGAGGCTGAGGACGCCGAATCAGAGGCCTCTGATACTGATTTAGGATGAAAGATGGCAGGGGTATCTGGAAAATCCTTTCCATCACGGGATCCCCCGCTAAGTTGGAGATGCCTTCAGGGGCACTATGAGGCAAGGTTTTTGTTGTTGCGACCTGTAACGGAACGCCTAGCACCTCGACCGGGTACCTCCGTTGATAGGTGCTCCTAGTGCTTTCCGAGGACTCCAAGCACTCCACTTGACACCGTACGCACTGCAGACCCCACGAACCGCCGAAGCTTGGTTGAGGTCTCACCGTCTCCTACCCACCATGGACCTACGACAAGGCTCCAGGCTCCAGTGGGTGAACCTCTCCTAAAACCAGAGAGCAGGAACAGCTCTTAAAAGAGCTAGTAGTTATAGCCAGGGGAGTATAGCAAATCTCCCAGCGTATAGCAATCCCCAGCGTCGATCAGTTACCCAAACATCAGCCTCAACATGATGAAGGATAAAACAGGAACACTTTATTGAGGGCTACCCGCCCGTATTTATGCAGGTCCCCATCTGGTGGACACGCCCCTAGGGGACCAGAATGAAGACTGTGACACAGGACAGATATGCAGCACTGCAGGATAGACAGGCACAATACATCCCCACAATGCATCATGGTTTCCTCCTCTCTGCCCTGGAGACACCCGAGGAGTAATCCAATTATCTCTCAAGACAAAGGGAAATCGCCAATACACATGTGGGGACAGCAGAACAGAAATCACCACCCAAACACACAATGTCACACCCTCACAGCAAACACACATTTAACATATTCCCAGATAGCTCAAGTCTGAGTGCATATCATTAGGTGAATGGCACTCAGAATACACAAATACAATAAAATTAGCTATCTGGGTACCCTCACATAACAAAATACAATTGCAAAGACAGATTTAAGCTGTGCGGCCGGTCTGTCTGCTCCTTTAAAGTTAGTATGGGCCATAATCCTGAGGCAAGAGGCTGGTAGCCAGGCCCCTCCGAAACCCAGTGGCGAGGTTGGTTTCGCCACACGGCCATAGGGGGTGACCCTGTAACGATGGTCTGCCGTGGCTGCAGATGAGAGCCTACTATAACAGGCGCCAGTGTTCCAAAAGAGTTTCCCCCCAAAGTCTCTGTACAATGAGAGGGCGATGCGGACACCTGTGCCCGTCGCATCGCATGACAGGGGGAGTCAGGCGGCGGTCTCACCTCAGTTCCGGTGTTCTCTGAAGCCGGTGCAGAGGGCGGGGGAATCGATTGCAGCGAGGCCCATGAGCCAGAGGTAAAAGTAAAAGTGACCTTTGCAGGCATCATCGTAGCCCCCTCCGAGATCCGGTCTGTGATGATAGGAGAACCGGAGAGCAGGTTAGCAAGTGGAGACCCGGCTGTTCTGGCGCGTCCGGCCCTGTCTTTTCTATCTGCTCCATCTTGGTGGAGCCGCCGAGTGGCACTGACGGCGGCTGCTGGGAGAAATACCGCGCAATCTGCGGTTCTGCCGGCATGAAGCGAGTCCCTCGGCGTCCAGAGCGTCTCACCATGCCCAATAGAGGAGAGAAGGGCCACAGGGAGATTTGTAAAAGGTATTTAAGAGGGCCCAGGTTCCGGGAGCTCTGTAGACAGGCTGCTTACACGTCCATGCTCAGGCCACGCCCCCCTGACAGTACTATTCTTGTCCGTTATGCGGATAATAATAGGACATGTTCTATCTTTGAACGGAACGGAAAAACAGAAATACGGAAACAGAAGGCATGCGGAGAACCTTTTGTTTTTTTTGCGGATCCATTGAAATGAATGGTTCCGTATACGGTTCGTATACGGAAAGCAAAAAACGGAACGGAAACGGAAGAAAAAAACATTCGTGTGCAAGAGGCCTAAAAATTAGAAAAAAATAAATACCGGATCCGTTTTTCCGGATGACAACCGGAAAGACAGATCTGGTATTGCAATGCATTTGTGAGACGGATCCGCATCCGTTTGCGTCCACGAATCCTCTGCCGCAAGTGTGAAAGTACCCTTACTCACAGTTGGTGATATAGTGTAAGTAGATCTGTGTCTCAGGTGACTAGTCGTAGGATGACAGTAGGATTCATCTTACCTCCGCATCTCTACAGGGAGTGCAGAATTATTAGGCAAATGAGTATTTTGACCACATCATCCTCTTTATGCATGTTGTCTTACTCCAAGCTGTATAGGCTCGAAAGCCTACTACCAATTAAGCATATTAGGTGATGTGCATCTCTGTAATGAGAAGGGGTGTGGTCTAATGACATCAACACCCTATATTAGGTGTGCATAATTATTAGGCAACTTCCTTTCCTTTGGCAAAATGGGTCAAAAGAAGGACTTGACAGGCTCAGAAAAGTCAAAAATAGTGAGATATCTTGCAGAGGGATGCAGCACTCTTAAAATTGCAAAGCTTCTGAAGCGTGATCATCGAACAATCAAGCGTTTCATTCAAAATAGTCAACAGGGTCGCAAGAAGCGTGTGGAAAAACCAAGGCGCAAAATAACTGCCCATGAACTGAGAAAAGTCAAGCGTGCAGCTGCCAAGATGCCACTTGCCACCAGTTTGGCCATATTTCAGAGCTGCAACATCACTGGAGTGCCCAAAAGCACAAGGTGTGCAATACTCAGAGACATGGCCAAGGTAAGAAAGGCTGAAAGACGACCACCACTGAACAAGACACACAAGCTGAAACGTCAAGACTGGGCCAAGAAATATCTCAAGACTGATTTTTCTAAGGTTTTATGGACTGATGAAATGAGAGTGAGTCTTGATGGGCCAGATGGATGGGCCCGTGGCTGGATTGGTAAAGGGCAGAGAGCTCCAGTCCGACTCAGACGCCAGCAAGGTGGAGGTGGAGTACTGGTTTGGGCTGGTATCATCAAAGATGAGCTTGTGGGGCCTTTTCGGGTTGAGGATGGAGTCAAGCTCAACTCCCAGTCCTACTGCCAGTTTCTGGAAGACACCTTCTTCAAGCAGTGGTACAGGAAGAAGTCTGCATCCTTCAAGAAAAACATGATTTTCATGCAGGACAATGCTCCATCACACGCGTCCAAGTACTCCACAGCGTGGCTGGCAAGAAAGGGTATAAAAGAAGAAAATGTAATGACATGGCCTCCTTGTTCACCTGATCTGAACCCCATTGAGAACCTGTGGTCCATCATCAAATGTGAGATTTACAAGGAGGGAAAACAGTACACCTCTCTGAACAGTGTCTGGGAAGCTGTGGTTGCTGCTGCAAGCAATGTTGAAGGTGAACAGATCAAAACACTGACAGAATCCATGGATGGCAGGCTTTTGAGTGTCCTTGCAAAGAAAGGTGGCTATATTGGTCACTGATTTGTTTTTGTTTTGTTTTTGAATGTCAGAAATGTATATTTGTGAATGTTGAGATGTTATATTGGTTTCACTGGTAAAAATAAATAATTGAAATGGGTATATATTTGTTTTTTGTTAAGTTGCCTAATAATTATGCACAGTAATAGTCACCTGCACACACAGATATCCCCCTAAAATAGCTAAAACTAAAAACAAACTAAAAACTACTTCCAAAAATATTCAGCTTTGATATTAACCTCTTGCCGCAACTGTAACGCCGAAAGGCGTCATCGCGGCGGCTCCCCCAGGCTACGCTAACGCCAATAGGCGTCATCTCGCGTGAGCCGAGATTTCCTGTGAACGCGCGCACACAGGCGCGCGCGCTCACAGGAACGGAAGGTAAGAGAGTGGATCTCCAGCCTGCCAGCGGCGATCGTTCGCTGGCAGGCTGGAGATGTGTTTTTTTTAACCCCTGAAAGGTATATCAGACGCTGTTTTGATAACAGCGTCTAATATACCTGCTACCTGGTCCTCTGGTGGTCCCCTTTGTTTGGATCGACCACCAGAGGACACAGGTAGCTCAGCAAAGTAGCACCAAGCACCACTACACTACACTACACCCCCCCCCCCCCCGTCACTTATTAACCCCTTATTAGCCCCTGATCACCCCATATAGACTCCCTGATCACCCCCCTGTCATTGATTACCCCCCTGTCATTGATCACACCCCTGTAAAGCTCCATTCAGACGTCCGCATGATTTTTACGGATCCACTGATAGATGGATCGGATCCGCAAAACGCACACGGACGTCTGAATGGAGCCTTACAGGGGCGTGATCAATGACTGTGGTGATCACCCCATATAGACTCCCTCATCACCCCCCTGTCATTGATTACCCCCCTGTCATTGATCACACCCCTGTAAAGCTCCATTCAGACGTCCGCATGATTTTTACGGATCCACTGATAGATGGATCGGATCCGCAAAACGCACACGGACGTCTGAATGGAGCCTTACAGGGGCGTGATCAATGACTGTGGTGATCACCCCATATAGACTCCCTCATCACCCCCCTGTCATTGATCACACCCCTGTAAAGTTCCATTCAGACGTCCGCATGATTTTTACGGATCCACTGATAGATGGATCGGATCCGCAAAACGCACACGGACGTCTGAATGGAGCCTTACAGGGGCGTGATCAATGATTGTGGTGATCACCCCATATAGACTCCCTCATCACCCCCCTGTCATTGATCACACCCCTGTAAAGTTCCATTCAGACGTCCGCATGATTTTTACGGATCCACTGATAGATGGATCGGATCCGCAAAACGCACACGGACGTCTGAATGGAGCCTTACAGGGGCGTGATCAATGACTGTGGTGATCACCCCATATAGACTCCCTCATCACCCCCCTGTCATTGATTACCCCCCTGTCATTGATCACACCCCTGTAAAGCTCCATTCAGACGTCCGCATGATTTTTACGGATCCACTGATAGATGGATCGGATCCGCAAAACGCATACGGACGTCTGAATGGAGCCTTACAGGGGCGTGATCAATGACTGTGGTGATCACCCTATATAGACTCCCTCATCACCCCCCTGTCATTGATCACACCCCTGTAAAGTTCCATTCAGACGTCCGCATGATTTTTACGGATCCACTGATAGATGGATCGGATCCGCAAAACGCACACGGACGTCTGAATAGAGCCTTACAGGGGTGTGATCAATGACTGTGGTGATCACCCCATATAGACTCCCTGATTACCCCCCTGTCATTGATTACCCCCCTGTCATTGATTACCCCCCTGTCATTGATCACACCCCTGTAAAGCTCCATTCAGACGTCCGCATGATTTTGACGGATCCACTGATAGATGGATCGGATCCGCAAAACACATACGGACATCTGAATGGAGCCTTATAGGGGGGTGATCAATGACAGGGGGGTGATCACCCCATATAGACTCCCTGATCACCCCCCTGTCATTGATCACCCCCCTGTCATTGATCACCCCCCCTGTCATTGATCACCCCCCCTGTCATTGATCACCCCCCTGTCATTGATCACCCCCCTGTCAGGCTCCATTCAGACATTTTTTTGGCCCAAGTTAGCGGAAATATATATTTTTTTTTTCTTACAAAGTCTCATATTCCACTAACTTGTGTCAAAAAATTAAATCTCACATGAACTCACCATACCCCTCACGGAATCCAAATGCGTAAAATTTTTTAGACATTTATATTCCAGACTTCTTCTCACGCTTTAGGGCCCCTAGAATGCCAGGGCAGTATAAATACCCCACATGTGACCCCATTTCGGAAAGAAGACACCCCCAGGTATTCCGTGAGGGGCATATTGAGTCCATGAAAGATTGAAATTTTTGTCCCAAGTTAGCGGAAAGGGAGACTTTGTGAAAAAAAAATAAAAAATATCAATTTCCGCTAACTTGTGCCAAAAAAAATAAAAATTCTATGAACTCGCCATGCCCCTCATTGAATACCTTGGGGTGTCTTCTTTCCAAAATGGGGTCACATGTGGGGTATTTATACTGCCCTGGCATTCTAGGGGCCCCAAAGCGTGAGAAGAAGTCTGGTATCCAAATGTCTAAAAATGCCCTCCTAAAAGGAATTTGGGCACCTTTGCGCATCTAGGCTGCAAAAAAAGTGTCACACATCTGGTATCGCCGTACTCAGGAGAAGTTGGGGAATGTGTTTTGGGGTGTCATTTTACATATACCCATGCTGGGTGAGAGAAATATCTTGGTCAAATGCCAACTTTGTATAAAAAAAATGGGAAAAGTTGTCTTTTGCCAAGATATTTCTCTCACCCAGCATGGGTATATGTAAAATGACACCCCAAAACACATTCCCCAACTTCTCCTGAATACGGAGATACCACATGTGTGACACTTTTTTGCAGCCTAGGTGGGCAAAGGGGCCCATATTCCAAAGAGCACCTTTAGGATTTCACAGGTCATTTACCTACTTACCACACATTAGGGCCCCTGGAAAATGCCAGGGCAGTATAACTACCCCACAAGTGACCCCATTTTGGAAAGAAGACACCCCAAGGTATTCCGTGAGGGGCATGGCGAGTTCCTAGAATTTTTTATTTTTTGTCACAAGTTAGTGGAAAATGATGATTTTTTTTCTTTTTTTTTTTTTTCTTACAAAGTCTCATATTCCACTAACTTGTGACAAAAAAATAAAAACTTCCATGAACTCACTATGCCCATCAGCGAATACCTTGGGGTGTCTTCTTTCCAAAATGGGGTCACTTGTGGGGTAGTTATACTGCCCTGGCATTCTAGGGGCCAAAATGTGTGGTAAGGAGTTTGAAATCAAATTCTGTATAAAAAAAACCATTGAAATCCGAAAGGTGCTCTTTGGAATATGGGCCCCTTTGCCCACCTAGGCTGCAAAAAAGTGTCACACATGTGGTATCTCCGTATTCAGGAGAAGTTGGGGAATGTGTTTTGGGGTGTCATTTTACATATACCCATGCTGGGTGAGAGAAATATCTTGGCAAAAGACAACTTTTACAATTTTTTTATACAAAGTTGTCTTTTGCCAAGATATTTCTCTCACCCAGCATGGGTATATGTAAAATGACACCCCAAAACACATTCCCCAACTTCTCCTGAGTACGGAGATACCAGATGAGTGACACTTTTTTGCAGCCTAGGTGGGCAAAGGGGCCCACATTCCAAAGAGCACCTTTCGGATTTCACCAGCCATTTTTTACAGAATTTGATTTCAAACTCCTTACCACACATTTGGGCCCCTAGAATGCCAGGGCAGTATAACTACCCCACAAGTGACCCCATTTTGGAAAGAAGACATCCCAAGGTATTTGATGGGCATAGTGAGTTCATGGAAGCTTTTATTTTTTGTCAGAAGTTAGTGGAATATGAGACTTTGTAAGAAAAAAAAAATCAAAAAAAAAAATCATCATTTTCCGCTAACTTGTGACAAAAAATAAAAAGTTCTATAAACTCACTATGCCCATCAGCGAATACCTTAGGGTGTCTACTTTCCGAAATGGGGTCATTTGTGGGGTGTTTGTACTGTCTGGGCATTGTAGAACCTCAGGAAACATGACAGGTGCTCAGAAAGTCAGAGCTGCTTCAAAAAGCGGAAATTCACATTTTTGTACCATAGTTTGTAAACGCTATAACTTTTACCCAAACCATTTTTTTTTTACCCAAACATTTTTTTTTTATCAAAGACATGTAGAACAATAAATTTAGAGCAAAATTTATATATGGATCTCGTTTTTTTTGCAAAATTTTACAACTGAAAGTGAAAAATGTCATTTTTTTGCAAAAAAATCGTTAAATTTTGATTAATAACAAAAAAAGTAAAAATGTCAGCAGCAATGAAATACCACCTAATGAAAGCTCTATTAGTGAGAAGAAAAGGAGGTAAAATTCATTTGGGTGGTAAGTTGCATGACCGAGCAATAAACTGCTAAAGTTGTGGAGTGCCGATTTGTAAAAAAGGGCCTGGTCTTTAGGGGGGTATAAACCTGTGGTCCTTAAGTGGTTAATGAGTTTTTGGGGTTCATTGAGAACATGGTTGTTGTTCAATAATAAAATTAATCCTCAAAAATACAACTTGCCTAATAATTCTGCACTCCCTGTATGTATAATAAGCACCGTTAGCCGTTACAGCTTCCTGTGTTGGCGTCCCACGTGGTATTGCTGATCTTGGCGGTACATGTGACACAGTCCAAATACCGCTCGAGCCGATCTACTGTTATATGATATTTACAAAGTCCTTTGGATGGCTCCAACTTTTCTTTAACCCTTTCAACCCCGGCCAGTTTTTACCTTCCTGCCCAGGCCATTATTTGCAAATCTGACATGTTTCACTTTATGTGGTAAAAACTTTAAAACGCTTTTACTTATCGAGGCCTTTCTGAGATTGTTTTCTCGTCACATATTGTACTTCATGACAGTTGTAACATTGAGTCAAAATATTTCATTTTTATTTATTAAAAAGAAAAAATGGGGGGTCAGTCAGCACATCCCAAAGCGCAGGGGCACGTTGCTATGGCTGAGAACATGACTGTAAAACAAAACATGTCATGCAACAGCTCACTGCAATCAAATAAAGTAAAAAAATAGCATAGTAATTGCATGTACTATGCTAATAAGTTAGAGATGCTTGGCAAATAATTTTGTACAAAATGATTTGCCAAGCATCTCTAACTTTTTTATAAAAAAAATACCAAATTTACCAAAAATGTTGAAAAATTGGCAAATTTGCAAATTTCTATTTCTCTACTTTTATAATACTGTAGATAGTAATAACTCCAAAAATAGGTATTACTTTACATTCCCAATATGTCAACTTCATGTTTGCATGGATAATATTGTGAATGCCATTTTATTTTTTGGGGACGTTAGAAGGCTTAGAAATTTAGAAGCAAATCTTGAAATTTTTCAGAAAATTTCCAAAACCCACTTTTTAAGGACCAGTTCACGTCTGAAGTCACTTTGTGAGGCTTACATAATAGAAACCACCCAAAAAGGCCCCATTTTAAAAACTACACCCCTCAAGGTATTCCAAACTGATTTTACAAACTTTGTTAACCCGTTAGGTGTTGTCACGGCCACGGTTTTGGCCGTGACTCCTTGGGAGCCGCATACTGTTGCCCGCGGTTTTGGGTTGTAGTTTCAACCGCAGCTTGAGGCATAAGGTTGTTAGCTTCAAGTGCAGTTGCCGCGGACAACAGCTATGTGTGCGGTTCCCTCGGAGTTGTGTGCGCGTTTGTAAGCACTTTTGTATGTCTGTGTGCACTTTGTTTATGTGTGGTGTGCACTGACATTTTCCCTGCACTGTGGCTGTCCGTGGCAACGTTTGGTGGTATTATTTACATGTGGTGGCAGTGTCCCGGCCTTCGGGCTGACTCCCAGGACACGCTTGCCACCCATGTCGTTGCCTGCGGCAACAGCCACAGTGTGTTTGTTGCTTGGACACTTCCCCTTTAAGTTATGTTTTCCCTTCTGTGGTTTTGGAAGGGTTAACTCCCTTTCAGTGTGTGTGAGTCACGGGGTGTGTCTGATTGTTGGGTGTGGCCTCTTGGCCCTATAAAGCCTCAGTTGTAGGCAGTAGCCAGAGAGGGTGTTTCAGCCATGCTGGCTGTAGACATCCTCCTGGTTACTTACCAACTGCCAGTGGGGGCCAACCTTCTGGTCATAAGCTAAATATATGTCCTTTGGTGTCTGGAAGATGTGTTTGGTTTTATGTTTCTTTATTGCACCTGTGGTCCTGGGTTCCCGTGTGTTGTGTGTTTGTGTGCTGAGTCCTGCTGTCTGTGGGCAGTACATCCACATGGGTTCCAGGCTTGGTTGTCTGTGGTAGGGCTCTGCTATGTTTGTGACAAGTACCTGCCATTGCCATAGGTTGCATTTGTTTCCCCTTGCTTGCAGCTTGGCCAGTGAGACTCCTGTTCCTCCGGATTCAGAAGGAACAGGATGTCTTACTCTGACTCCTAGCCTAGGGACCGGCGGAGGGCGAGTAGGGATCCGAGGTTCCTGCGCATGGGTCCTCCTACCTTCAAGGTCGGCCCATGCAGGTAGGAGTTAGGGTCAGGTTAGGGACGCTGTTGGAGGTGACCTGCTCCCTAATCCTGTTTGTCCTGGTCAAGCAGCGACCATCATCCTTCGGCACACGGCTGAGGGTTTCCCCCATCCTCAGCGGTGACAGGTGTTCCACAAGAATTAATGGAAAATGGAGATGAAATTTCAGAATTTCACTTTTTGGGCAAATTTTCCATTTTAATCCATTTTTTTTCACTAACAAAGCAAGGGTTAATAACCAAACAAAACTCAATATTTATTGCCCTGATTCTGTAGTTTACAGAAACACCCAATATGTGATCGTAAACTGCTGTACGGGCAGATGGCATTGCGCAGAAGGAAAGGAACGCCATATGGTTTTTGGAAAGCAGATTTCACTGGGATAATTTTAAGCTGCCATGTCACATTTGAAGATCCCCTGATGCACCCCTAGAGTAGAACACACCCAAAATTGACCCTATTTTAGAAACTACTCCCCTCAAGGTATTCAAAACTGATTTTACAAACTTTGTTAACCCTTTAGGTGTTCCACAAGAATTAATGAAAAATGGAGATGAAATTTCTGAATTTCACTTTTTTGGCAGATTTTCCATTTAATTCAATTTTTTTCCACTAACAAAGCAAGGGTTAACAGCCAAACAAAACTCAATATTTATTGCCCTGATTCTGTAGGTTACAGAAACACCCCATATGTGGTCGTAAACTGCTGTACGGGCACACAGCATTGCGCAGTAGGAAAGGAACGCCATATGGTTTTTGGAAGGCAGATTTCACTGGGATAATTTTAAACTGCTATTTCACATTTGAAGACCCCCTGATCAGTGGAGTACCGCCAATATAGGGAGGGTACGCCACGGCTATAGGGCCCGCGGCACAGGGGGCCCGGAGCGCATGAAAGGCCCTGCCCCCTATATCTACTCTGCACAACTATTTCTACTGTGAATGAATGGGCTGGCATTGAGGTGAATATTTATTCACTTAGCATGCATATGCTTATTCATGCTTAAATCTGTCGAATTCACGTTTTGAAACAGAATCTGTGGATGGAGTAATTTGATCATAGAAATCAATGATTTTGTGATAAAGGAAGTTAATCTGATGCATATGTCTTTAAATATGGACATTCCCTGATCCATTTAGATTATCAAAATGGGTTAGCTTACAATTAAAATTCTGAGTATAAACCCTAATGTTTTTATATTCATCATACTGATGCCAAAAAGCTCTTTTTAAGGGATACATTTATATTGTCCTATTCCAATCCATTGTATTGTATGAGTTACTTTGTGAGTTTTACATTCTAAATGCCAAGATTCATAAACTTGTTTTGCAACCAAAAATATCCATTTGTCTACTTCTAAATGTCAAAGAGAAAAAGTTCTAATTGAACTGAAATCTGACAACTTACATAGTAGAAAGAGATCAATATCATATTAGTTTGGTCACATTTGTATTAATAAATACATTATCCAAACAACTGAAAAGACAGAAGTGGCAGAAATAATAACTGGAGAATATTTTAAGTTTGTATTTGCATCATACAATGTTTAACCTCTTGATGACCCTCACTGTAATAGTGTGAGGGAGGCAGGAGTCTTTGGAGGACCTCCACTGTACTACTACAGTGCTCTGATCATGTGAGCAGTGCCATCATGTCCATGCTATGAGGAAAAGGGTCCCAGTTGTTATACAAGCACATTTTTGCATAGAAGGGGTTAATAAAGCAGGGATTTGCAATTGATTGTGTGATAGGTATTAACTATGATGTACTATTCATATACTTCTGCCTTGTATGTGTAGCCCAGGATCCTTTAAAAGACCCTAGGACTGTGTGTTTAAGATGGTATTTAAGAAGTTATTAAGAAATAGGTACATAAGCTAATGTAATTATATATGCTGTCTTCAAATAGTTGTAAAATAAGGCATATGTGATTTTTTTTTAAATCACTTGGGCAACATTTTTGTGACTTTTTGTATTTTTACACCACTTACAGTACTTAACTTTTGAAAAGTTGGTGGAAAAGTGGATGTGGTTAGCTATTAGGGTTCAGCGAACCCGAACTGTAAAGTTCGGGTTTGTACTGAACTTTAGGATTTTTGGGCCCCGGACCCGAACTTTTCAGTAAAAGTTTGGGTTCGAGTTCGGTGTTCGGCGAGTTAATGGCGCTTTTTGGAAGGCTGCAGAGCAGCCAATCAACAAGCGTTTAACTCGTGTGCCCTTAGAAGCCATCACAGACATGTTTACTAATGGCATGGCTGTGATTGGCCAGTGCAGCATGTGACCCACCCTCTATATAAGCTGGAGTCACGTAGCGCTGCACGTCACTCTGCTCTTACTAGTGTAGGGATAGGATGCTGCTGCTGTGAGGGAGAGAATAGGAAAGAATCTGTTATCAGAAGTGCTTGTTAACTCAGCGATCTACAGCGATTTTGTTTTGTTGGTGCAGTGCACCATTTTTTTACCCTGCCCTGAGCCCAGTGACACAGAAAAATTACTTTTATCCGTCTGTTAGTTAGGTGGGCGTCGACGGCCATTTTGTGCAAGTTCAGTGCACCAGCACTGCATATGTGCATTTGTGACAATCAAATACAAGGTTTAAATACTGCAGTTATATTCAGTGTTTAAAAAAACACCCATTTTCTGCAAGACCCTACATCTGGGGCCTTTGCTGCATTTGTCACAATGAAATACAAGCTTTAAATACTGCAATTATATACTGGGTTTAAAAAAAATACAAATTTTTTGCAAGATAATTCATTTTGGGTCCTTTGCTGAATCTGTGACAGTCAAATACAAACTTTAAATACTGCAGTTATATTCTGGGTTTAAAAAAACACAATTTTTTTTGCAATACCCTACATCTGGGGCCTTTGCTGCATTTGTCACAGTGAAATACAAGCTTTAAATACTGCAATTATATTCTGGGTTTCAAAAAACACCCATTTTGGGCAAGATAATAAATTTGCGGCCTTTGCTGCATTTCTGGCAGTCCAATACAAGTGTTAGATACTGCTGTTATATTCTGGTTTTAAAAAAAACATCCATTTTGGGCAAGATAATACATTTGCGGCCTTTTCTACGTTTCTGGCAGTCCAGTACAAGTGTTAGATACTGCTGTTATATTCTGGGTTTAAAAAAAACACAAATTTTTGCAATACCCTACATCTGGAGCCTTTGCTGCATTTGTCACAGTCTAGAAGGCGGTGCGGTCTAGAAGGCGGGCTTGTCCGGAGCGCACGCACATCATCAGCGCATCCAACGTCGCCCACGCTCCTGATAATACTATGCGCGCCCCCCGGGCGTCTATGCGCATTCATGCGAATGTTTAAATAGGGAGCCATTCATGCGAATGGCTCCCCATTTAAACAGGCAATCTGCTGCCCACAGATTGCCTCTTATTAGGGTTCCACCTGTGTCTCCTTGGATTCCTGATGTACTTACCTCCTGTTTATCCGACGTCTCCTTGTCTGTTCCTGCTGTGCTGTACAGCTTTTCTGGTTCATGATCCCAGCCTGCTCCAGACAATCCCTGGTTACTCCTTTGGTACTTCTAGCTGCTCCTGGTAAACGACCTCGGCTTTCTCCTGACCATTCTCTGCTTGTTCCTTTGTACTGCGCTGCCTTCCTGTTTTTGACTCAGTCCGTGTTCGTTCTGTTTGTTGTCTGTTCGTCCTCCCTGCACTTACACCAAGTTAGGGACTGCCGTCTAGTTGTCCCTTGTCATTAGGACTTGCGAGGAAAGTAGGCAGGGTCAGGGGCGAGGGTGGAGCGCAGTGGTCACTCCCTCCCCCCGTCTGTGTGTGTGTTCATGACCGTTACAGAATAACAGGCCTACTGAAACCACTGTACCATGAATCCTCTAATGACCCTGACTAAGCATGTGTTAAACCTGACGCAGATAGTGCAGGAGCTAGGGGAGAAGATTAATTCCCTAGAAATAGGACAAGAATCCGCTGCTCCTCAGGCCTCCGGTCCGAACTTGAGCCCTCATGTGGAGTCACCAATCAAGCTTCCAGAACCCTTCTCTGGAGATCGGAGGAAGTTTCACTCCTTTAAAGGGAGTCTTTCACGCCGATTCACCCTATTAACCTAATAACAGTGTTATGTCCACGGCATCCCCCCTATTAAAACTGTGCTTACCGTTTGTTCCTTGCTATCATCGTTTTGCAGAAAAACACTTTTAATCCACATGCAAATTAGGCTGTGAAGGTGCCCAGGGGCGGCGTTACAACGGCCGGTGTCCAAGCCCCTGGGTCATTTTCATACGAAGCCACTCCCCCTCTGCCGCATCTGCCCACACTTAGTTTTTGCTCTAACCTCCCTCCTCCCATCCGTAATCCTGCGCATGCGCCGATGAACGCGATATCGGCTCGTGTGCATTGAATGACCACAGTCGGGCCGGGGCATCACAGTTTACGGATCAATCCGTGTCCAAAGAGGACCCTTTCTGGTAAGGCTTCCAAGACAAGACCTCCAAGGGACCAGGTACTCCCTGTTATTACTAAGAGTAAGCTTTTAGTTCCTATAACCATTTCTCTGGGTTCTAATAAGTGGTCGGGTCAAGCCTTTATAGATTTGGGCTCAGCGGCCAGCTTTATTGACCAGGGGTATGCTACTAGACAGGGTATTTCAATTTTTGTTTTACCTACGCCCATCCATATCATGGCCATCGACTCCACTCCCCTAGTGGGGGGTACTGTAAGGTCATGTACCTCAGAGATTTCCTTACCTGTGGGAGTGTGCCACTTAGAGAAATGTTTCCTGTTAGTCCTGGAGAACATTCCAGTCAAGGTGGTATTGGGGATGCCGTAGCTCCAATTACACAATCCTACAATTAATTGGACCAGAGGGAAAATGATGAGTTGGGGATCTGAGTGCGGCTCGTGTTTGTCTAGAGTACGGGTTGGGTTCTCTGTGGAGTCTGAGGTATTACCCGCAGTCATAAAGCAGTATGCTGATGTGTTCTCGTCGTCATCCCCGGAGGCTCTTCCTCCCCATAGACCTTATGATTGCGCCCTAGTTGTGGATAAGGGGGCAAGGTTTCCTAAGGGGCGTATTTACAATCTTTCTAAGGCCTCATGCACACGACCGTATGGCTTTTTCAGTGTTTTGCGGTCCGTTTTTCACGGATCTGTTGTTCCGTTTTTTGTTTCCGTTGTGTTTCCGTTTCTGTTCCGTTTTTCCGTTCCGTTTTTCCGTATGGCATATACAGTATACAGTAATTACATAGATGAAATTGTGCTGGGCATAACATTTTCAATAGATGGTTCAGCAAAAAACGGAAAGGAAACGGAAGACATACAGATGCATTTCCGTATGTGTTCCGTTTTTTTTCCGGACCCATTGACTTGAATGGAGCCAAGCACCGTGATTTGCGGACAAGAATAGGACATGTTCTATCTTTTCACGGTACGGAAATACTGAAATACTGAAACGGAATGCACACGGAGACACTTCAGTATTTTTTGCTGAACCATTGAAATGAATGGTTCAGTATATGTTCCGCATACTGAACTACAAAAACGGCCAGTATACTGAACGCAAAATACTGTCGTGTGCATGAGCCCTAAACCTGAACGTGAGGCCATTAAAGATTACGGAGAGTCTCATTAAGGGGCACATTAGACCCTCAGTTTCTCCTATGGGGGCGGGGTTTTTCTTTGTTAAGAAGGATGGTGGTCTTAGACCCTGTATAGATCACCGGAAATTAAATAAGATCAGTATTCGGAATACTTACTCCCTCACATTGATTCTGGATTTATTTAACCAGGTATTAGGGGCAGCCTGGTTTTGTAAGATTGATTTAAGAGGAGCATACAATTTAATCCAAATCAAGGAGTGGAAGACAGCGTTCAATTTCCCGGCTGGTCACTTTGAATATCTCGTTATGCCTTTTGGACTCAGCAATGCTCCGGCTGTGTTACAAAATTTCATGAACAATATTCTTAGGGAGTTCTTGGGAAAATTTGTCATTGTATATCTCAACGACATTTTGATATTTTCCCCTGATTTTGAGAGTCATGTGTTTCGTGTTAGACAGGTGTTGGAGGTGTTGAGAGAGAACCAATTATCTGCTAACAGGAAAAATGTGTCTTTGTAGTGCAGGAGATTATATTTCTCAGACATGTTCCGACTCCCCACGCCATAAAGATGGATCCTAGCAAGGTTTTAGCAATTAAGGGATGGGTAAGACGATCATCCTTAAAGGCCTTACAACTAGAGTTGAGCGAACACCTGGATGTTCGGGTTCGACGAGTTCGGCCGAACTTTCGAAAAATGTTCGGGTTCGGGATCCGAACTCGACCCGAACTTCATCCCGAACCCGAACCCCATAGAAGTCAATGGGGACCCGAACTTTTGGGCACTAAAAAGGCTGTAAAACACACCCGGAAAGGGCTAGAGGGCTGCAAAAGGCAGGGAAATGATGAGTTAACATAAAATAAATAAAAATTAAACAATATTAATTGGAGTGAGGTCCCATAGCACAGAATCAGGCTTCAAGTCACCCACCAATGGAGAAGGTCACTTACTATTATTTTGACCACAGCACCCAGACAAAGGAGAGAGGTCCCACAGCAGAGAACCAGGCATCATATCACCCACCACAGGAGTAGGCCACCATTTAGTTACTTTGACCCCTACACCCAGACGGAGGAGAGAGGTTACACAGCAGAGAATCAGGCATTTAGATCACCCACCACAGGAGTAGGCCACCATTGAATCAGACCCCGGCAACCATGTCAGATGGCACAAGCATAAGCTTTATATCAATCAGCACAGGAGAAGGCGACTTTGACAGACTTTGACCCCTACACCCGGACGGAGGAGAGAGGTTTCAAAGCAGAGAATCAGGCATTTAGATCACCCACCACAGGAGTAGGCCCCAATTTAATGGGACCCCGGCAACCATGTCAGATGGCACAACCATCAGCTTCATATCAATCAGCACAGGAGAAGGCGACTTTGAAAGACTTTGACCCCTACACCCAGACGGAGGAGAGAGGTTTCACAGCAGAGAATCAGGCATTTAGATCACCCACCACAGGAGTAGGCCCCCATTGAATCAGACCCTGGCAACCATGTCAGATGGCACAACCATCAGCTTTATATCAATCAGCACAGGAGAAGGCGACTTTGAAAGACTTTGACCCCTACACCCAGATGGAGGAGAGAGGTTTCACAGCAGAGAATCAGGCATCATATCAACCACCACAGGAGAAGCCACCATTTAGTTACTTTGACCCCTGCACCCAGGAAGAGGAGAGAGGCACCACAGCACATATTCTGGCATCATATCAGCCACCACAGGAGAAGCCACCATTGAGTTACTTTGACCCCCGCACCCAGGAAGAGGAGAGAGGCACCACAGCACATATTCTGGCATCATATCAGCCACCACAGGAGAAGCCACCATTGAGTTACTTTGACCCCCGCACCCAGGAAGAGGAGAGAGGCACCACAGCACATATTCTGGCATCATATCAGCCACCACAGGAGAAGCCACCATTTAGTTACTTTGACCCCTTCACCCAAACAGAGGAGAGAGGTTCCACATCAGAGAATCAGGCATCATATCAACCACCACAGGAGTAGGCCACAATTTAGTTTATTTGACCCCTGCACCCAGGAAGAGGAGAGAGGCCCCACAGCACATATTCTGGCATCATATCACACACCACAGGAGAAGGCCTCTTTCAGTGATTTAGGCCTTTGGACCCAGACAGAGGAGAGAGGTCAGAGATTAGCTTCATATCCCCCAGCACAGCAGAAGACCGCTTTATTTGACTTAGGCCTCAGCACCCAGACAGAAGACAGAGGTAGCATGGCAGAGG